>NC_056744.1:368963957-369263957 GCF_019279795.1 Protopterus annectens | reverse complement strand
TTAAGGGATGCCAAAAACAATCTGCTAAACAGTCCAGAGGACCTAAACGGAAAATGGAAGGAGCTCCCGAATGAAGAAAACCGACAGAAACAGTACTGATCCATACAGAACCTATGACAAAAATGAAGAACCACCCAACCTGGAAGAACAGCACTAAGGAAAATGAAGGCAGGGAAAGCAGCAAGATCAGATAAGTCACAGCAGAAAAGATCAGAATGTTGGCTGAGTTAGGGGAGAAATGGCTCTAGAGAGTACTTAATGTGGTATAGAGAGAAAGGTGTATCCTGGTGAGTAAACATTCTAATGCCAGAGTACAAGAATAAAAGAGACATTCACAACTGTGGAAAGTACAAAGCGTCAGAGTCCCACCACACTGCATGAAAGTGACGGAGAAGGTGACTGACACATAAATATGCAGAACAGTAGAATGTAAGAGGGGAGATTAACAGTTTGGATTCAGATCAAAATGTAGCAAAACCAAATAAAATGTTTGCAGTGAGACAGATAGTGGAGAAGCTACAGATGAGGAGAAAGTCCAGCTCTACATTCCTAGACTTGGAGAAAGCATACGCCGAAGTCCCAAGAAAGTAGATGAAGTCTCAGAGACACTGCTAGAATCCGTTAGGCTATGTACAAAGACCCTATTGTCACAGGTGACAGTCAGCATTCAGCTCTGAACACACTGCTGTTCTTACCAGTCATAGACTACATTAGCCAATGGGTCATAGGAGTCAAATCAATAAAGCTACTGTATTGCAGGTTCATAGGTGTATACTAGCCTAATGACCATGAGGGTCCTTAAAAGCCTAGCAGTGCAACCTGCAGTCGATATAAAAAGTTTACACACCCCCTGTTAAAATGCCAGATTTTTGCGATATAAAAAAATGAGGCCACGATAAATCAATTCAAAACTTTTCACACCTCTAATGTGACCTATAAACTGTACAATTCAATTGAAAAACAAACAAATCTGTTACGGGAAAAAATATAAAAACATAAAAAAATGTACAATAAGCTGGTTGCATAAGTGCACACACCCTTAAACTAATACATTGTTGAAGCACCTTTTGATTTAATTACAGCATTCAGTCTTCTTGGGTACACACCTGCTATCAATTAAAGAGACTCTGATTAACCCAAAATACAGTTCAGCTGTCCTAGTAGGATTTTCCTGACATTTACTCAGTTGCCTGCTACAGCAAAAGCCATGGTTCGCAGAGAGCTTACAAAGCATCAAAGGGATCTCAATGTTGAAAGATATCAGTCAGGAGAAGGGTACAAAAAAATTTCCACAGCATTGGATATACCATGGAACACAGTGAAGACAGTCATCGAAAAGTAGAGAAAATATGGGACAACAGTGATGTTGCAAAGAACTGGACATCCCTCCAAAACTGATGAAAAGAATAGATGAAAACTGGTCAGGGAGGCTGCCAAGAGACCTACAGCAACACTGAAGGAGCTGCAGGAATTTCTGGCAAGTACTGGTGTACTACATGTGACAACAATCTCCCGTATTCTCCATATGTCTGGGCTATGGGGTAGGGTTGCAAGATAGAAGCCTTTTCTTACACAGGAAAAACATCCAGGCCTGGCTAAAATTTGCATAACAATACATCAAAAGCATGTGGGAAAATGTGTTATGGTCTGATGAAACCAAGGCTGAACTTTTTAACCACAATTCCAAAAGGTACGTTAGGCGCAAAAACAACAGTTCACATCACCAAAAGAACACCATTCCCACGGTGAAGCATGGTGGTGGCAGTATCATGCTTTGGGGTTGCTTTTCATCAGCTGGAATTGGGGCTTTAGTCAAGGTGGAGGGAATTATGAACAGTTCCAAATACCAGTCACTTTTTGCCAAAAACCTTCAGGCGTCTGCTAGAAAGCTGAAGATGAAGAGGAATTTCACTTTTCAACATGACAATGGCCTCAAGCATATGTACACAACAAAATAATGGCTTCAGCAGAAGCAAATTAAAGTTTTGGAATGGCCCAGCCAGAGCCCAGACCTAAATCCAATAGAAAATCTGTGGGGTGAGCTGAAGAGGCCTGTGCACAGAGATTCCCTCGCAATCTGACAGATTTGGATCACTTTTGCAAGGAAGAGTGGGCAAATATTGTCAAGTCAAGATGTGCCATGCTGATAGACTCCTACCCAATAAGACTGAATGCTGTAATTAAATCAAAAGGTGCTTCAACAAAGTATTAGTTTACGGGTATGCACACATGCAGCCAGCTTATTGTACGTTTTTTATTTTTTTTTTTATATTTTTTCCCGTAACAGATTTGTTTGTTTTTCAATCGAAATGTACAGGTTATAGGTCACATTAAAGGTGAGAAAAATCTTGAAATGATTTATTGTGGTCTCTTTTTTTTTTACATCACAAAAACCTGGCATTTTAACAGGGGTGTGTAAACTTTTTTATATCCATTGTAAATATGACCTGCATATTTGATTTATAGGGATATATATTTATATTGTACTGACTGCCTCTGTCCATTAGAGACATATGATTCAGACCAGGGGTGAATTTCCGATTACCCATCCATAAGTCCAAGATGCCCTTAAACAGGGAAAGGGAGGAACTTGTTTGACATGGATAAGGAGCCTGTTTCAGAGAATGGGAATTCTCCGAGAAACATACATGTCTCTCCAACATGCCCTGTTTATGTTACAAGCAAAATTTAAGTCTTTTAATCTAGTACTTCTGATATGGTTTGTTTTGTGGCTGTGCAAAAGGTTAATCAAAACAGAGTCCAGGGATGCCTGCATTACATAGAATTAAGAGAGAGGTCTTTGAGGTGATCAGTGTAGGACATTGTGTTTACTACCTGTATTCTTTTTGTAAGGAACCTTTGTGGACATTCCATTTGCTGCATGTATCTAGTTAGGTACATACCAAAGAGGGCATTACGCTATGATGCGTCTGATGAGGGCTGAGTACAGAGGTATGATGACCTCATGGGACCTAAAGGCTATGCTCTTGCTTATAAGTTGAGCAACATAAAAGCATTTTCTTACCACCTTGGACACATATTGGTCGAAGGCTTGGTTACTATCTACATGAATTCCCAGATCTCTAACAAGTGAATCAATTTTTAAGGGTGTTTTACTGATGACAGACATCACAAAAGGTACTATTATGCATTTCTTAGTATTGAGTTTTAAGCCATGGCTTTGGCACCAAGCATTTGTCTGTATTAGACCTTCCTGAAGGGTGCTGTCATCTTGGGGGATTCAATGACTGCTCCCAGCTGCAATCATCTGCAAACTTCATTAGCCATAGGCTTCTGACATTGACTTTGCCATCTGATAAGTAGATCCCAGACAAGAATGGCCCTAGCACAGAGCCCGGGGGACTCCACTGGTGACCAGCCTCTTTATGGAGGTGGCCTCACCAATTCCATCTTCCTAGGTCCCAACAGTAAGCCAGCTAGCTATCTAGTGTGCTATAAAGGGGTTTACATCTAATTCTGTAAGTTTGCTGACAATGTCAAGTGCAGTAATGTATCAAATGCTTTAGCAAGATCTAGTAGGCAGTATGCACAGTTTTCCCTCTCATGTATTGCTTTAATGACTTTTTTTAAAGAAGTGCACCAGATTCAGTAAGCATGACCTTCCTCTGACAAAGCCAAACTGGGATGGATCCAATGTCTGGAGGTTCCTGTGTCCTCGTTGATAATTTCCATAATAAATGTTTCCATGGCTTTGCAAAAAAGACTAGTCAGACTAATGGGTCTGTAGTTTCCAGGATCTGTTGAAGGTCCTCTCTTATGAAGGGGGATGACCATCACAGTCCTCCAGTCACATGGAACAAAACCCGTTTAAGACTAGTTTTAAGACTATAGTTAAATAATGACTGCAGGAGTCCTGATAAGTCATATTTTAGACTATGCAGGAGGCATCCTGGGATGTTATTGGGGTCCCACTGAGGCCATGTTCTTGAGTGAGTGCAGCCAGTACATGCTCTCTAGTTATAGTTGGAGGGTTATGTTTGAGAGGATTTATGGGGATGGTTGGGGTGAGAGGGGGTTAAAGCTAGAACTGTATTTGTCAGCTAACAGGTTCACTATATCACCAGGTTCGATGAATGTGATACCATTAACCACCAGTTCAGCACACTGCTGTGTGCTGTCCTTAAGTTTTTGATATAGCTGAAAAAGGCCTTATAGGTATCTTGCACTTGGGAGGATGTCTTAACTTCAAAGCTGGCTTTGCTTAACCTAATTAGCCCTCTTAGTTGTCTTTTCCTTTATGGGAATTACCCTTTCTGATTTTTGCAATATTTTTTCCTTTTGTTGTACATCCTATTTAATTTTGGATGTCACCAGGGTGGTTTGTTTCTAGGGCTAGTTCTGGGATTAATTTTGGTATGTACAGCAGCTTCTATGCAGCTATTGACATGGCTGTAGCAAGTTTCTGAGAACAATTCAGCATAAACTGGTGTGTTCTTGGGGTTTGGAGGGGCACTGGATTTTGACAAGCCATCAATTAACAGGTAATTTGCCTCAGAATAGTTCCTAATTGTTACTGGTTTTAAAAGGATTACAGCATTGATTTTTATTTTAAAGGAGACATCTTTATGGTAGGACCTTACCAGGGAGGGAGAGACTTTGGGGGGGATGCAGTGTTCTCCCATATTTGTAAACATGAGGTCCAGTATTTTGGAGCCTCTAGTGGGTGTATTCACTGTTTGGTCATGGTTGGTTGTATTTACAAAGTCTAGGTATCTCGGGGCCTGAAGATTTGATGCCATGTAGGATTCCCAATCTACAGAGGGGCAGTTAAAGTCTCCCATGAGTAGGGTGCAAGGTTGGATGGCAAATGTCTCTAGTAGGTTCAAATATGCATTGTGAGCTTCTTGGGACATGGAGGGTGACCTATAGCCGGCTAGGCTATGGTATGGGATTTTGTCTTTGATGACCTGCACTTGGAGGAACTCCAGCATGTCATCCTGCTTGACCACACTAGAGGTATGATTGTTACGGAGGTATATTTAGACACCTCTACCTTTAGCCCTTGTCTGTGCAGCCACGGATCAAAGTGTGGAAGGCACTGAAACCCTGCACTGCCATGCATAGCTCTCAACTGTCCAGATTTTCGCAGAATGTCCAGACTTTTGACTCATATTTTTTGGTCCGTTTCTCATAAAACTGTAGTTTTTCTGACAAATCACCAGCAAATCATTGAGGACTCAAGTCAGAAAATAATGACAGACATTTCATTTTCAGACTTCACATTCTTTAGAAAATCCATCCTAATGCAAAACCTGTAATCCTATAAACTTTCTAAGTTTGTTAGAGCAATACTTAAAAAGTGTCCCATTTTTTGGCCTATGCCCCCCCCATTATTTGGGGCTTTGTCCAGATTTCGTGCTCTAAGAGGTTGAGAGGTATGCACCAGGGTACTCTGCTGCTTTAAACCATGCCTCAGTGACTGTGCAGATGTCTATATTCTTGAGGGTGACGGCTTGGAGAGAGTGTAGCAGAGGTTCCACTGAGTTGATTTTGCTATGTCAGGTTTATCAATTTGGCATTGCCTAAAATGGCACTATGGGAGTGGAAAAATATTTAGCCAGTATTCAAAAGCCTTTAGGGGAAAGGTGCAGACCATCCTTGGTAAAGCAATGTGGTCTGTTGATCATGTCCTCCCAAGGTGACAAATATTGGATCCCATTAGAATGAAACCAGAAAGGCAGCTAGTTGTTAAAATCAATCACTTTTTGCTCATATTGTGACATCATCCTCAGTGATACATTGTATCATCCTCAGTGATGTTAATATATTGCTCAGTGCCAGGCTCATACCAGCCTAAGACATGCAGTCTGAAAGCTCCATAATGTCTCTCTTCATGTAGTTCAGGGAGGTACATCTTAGGTCATTTATACCTAGGAGGACTGTAATGAAAACATGGCATAATGACTTGAGTACATGCATGATTTGGTAGATCCTGGCTCCAGATAAACAACTAACAGTTATCTTCTTCCGTCTTCATCCTGAATAGAGGGGTATTGGTACATCTTACAATGGCAGGGGAGTAACCAGAGATTTACATTTTGTACCCAAACCTAAAGTTGCTGCCCCCACTATCCACTTGTCAGTTTAAAAATGTACTCAGCCTTCAAAATGATACCCCTAGATACATAGGAAGAAAATTACAGTTGTGTACACTTACCATAAATGTAGATGTTTGAGTGTATTCACTGTTGCAGTCATCACATTTGGGTTATCCCTGCCAGGGTAGCCCTTGGCCGGCCCAAATACCAGAGACTTAGTATTTCTGCGTCGGTTACTGTAGCTTGAGAACTGACTTCAGGTCATCAGTGGTATAAGGTAAGGCAGCTGATGCCATCACATCAGTTTTTCTTAACCTAACCTGTCAGGAGCCCTCAAGTAGGAGGCCAGGTTCTGGTGGAAGAACCCCACCAGTGGTAAATAACAATATGTCCCTTGTAGGGAAAGGAGAACAACAAGGAAGAATGGAAATAAAAGGAGAAAAAGTGTAGAAAGGGGGCTGGAGGGAGGGAAACCAGGACTGCAACACTGAATACACTCTAACATCTACATTTATGGTAAGTGTACACAACTGTACTATGTTCATGTTTCACTGTTGCAGTCATCACATTTGGGGTGATTCCCAAAGCTGAGGAAATGTGAGGAGGCAGTCAAGGAAACTAGGGGCTGGCTAGGATGCCCTGCAAGACTGCAGAGGCAAACCCTGCCCTGGATTTGGAGAAGAGAGGCATGTTAATGCTTGGTAAAAGTGTGAACGGATGTCCAGGTGGCAGCCGCCAGGATGTCCCTGGTGGGGACTCCTCTGAGGAAAGCTGCAGCAGTGGAGTGTGTCCTGACCCCCTTGGAGGGAGGCTTTCCATGCTCTTTGTAGCAGAAATAGATGCAGTGTGTTTTCCATTTGAAAATGGTTTGTTTGGAGATGGCTTTGCCTTTTGCCCCTGTAGCAAAGCTAACCAGCAATTGATCAGACTTTTTGAAGGATTTAGTCCTGTCTAGATAGAATCGGAGCTGTCTGTGCACATCTAGAGAATCCCCCACCCCCTTATTCTGGGGATTAGGAAAAAGGGTGGGCAAATGAATGGATTGGTTGAGAGCCACACTGCACACCACCTTGAGCATGAAGGACAGGTTAGTTCTGAGGGATACCCTGTCTGCATGGAAGATGATGAAGGGTTCCACAGCCATGAGTGCTTGCAGCTCGGTGACTCTTCTGGCTGAAGTGATGGCCAGAAGGAATGTTGTCTTCCAGGAGAGAAATTTTAGCTCTGCAGAGGAAGCTGGCTCAAAAGGGGGCAGGGTGAGCTTTTCCAATACAAAGTTAAGGTCCTAAGCTGGTGTTGGTGCCCTTCTGGGTGGCCTCAAGTTGCTAGCCCATCTTAGGAACTGCTTGATCAAAGGATGTGAGAAAAGGGGCTGCTCAGTGGAGAAATGAGCAGGGATAGCAGAGACATGAATTTTTATAGCGGAGAAAGGCAGGCCACTGTGTAGTAGGTCAGCTAAGTAATCCAGGATGAGAGGGAGGGAGGGGTGTGCCGTACTGGCTCTCTTAGCCTGGATCCAGGTGCAGAACCTTTTCCATTTGTCAGCATAAGACTTTCTGGTGCTAGGATGTCTGCCCTCACAGATAACATCCAGAACCTGTTTACTGAGGTTGGCAGATTGGTTTGGGGTTAGGGAATAAGCCAAGCTGCCAAACTGAGTGTCTGCAATTGGGGATGCATGAATTCCCCTTCCCTCTGGGTCAGGAGGTTTGGAATCTGAGGAAGATGCCAGGGAGGTAGTGGGGACAGGCTGTGCAGTAAGGGGTACCAGTATTGCTGGTGCCAGTCTGGAGCTATAAGAATGGTCCTTGGCAGTACCCTGGGGATGAGAGGTAGGGGGAGGAAAGGCATAGACCGATAGACTGACCCAGGGAAGGAGAAAGGCACAGACCGATAGACTGACCCAGGGGAAGGACAAAGGCACAGACCGATAGACTGACCCAGGGGAAGGGCAAAGGCATAGACCGATAGACTGACCCGGGAAGGACAAAGGCACAGACCGATAGACTGACCCAGAGGAAGGACAAAGGCACAGACCGATAGACTGACCCAGGGGAAGGACAAAGGCACAGACTGATAGACTGACCCAGGGGGAGGACAAAGGCACAGACCGATAGACTGACCCAGGGGGAGGACAAAGGCACAGACTGGTAGACTGACCCGGGGGGGGGGCAGGGCATCCACTTTCCAAGCCATGCAGTGATGCTTCTTGGTGAAGAATTTGCTGAGCTGATGGTTGGAGTGGGAGGCAAAGAGGTCGACCTTCGGGGTTCCCCATTTTTGCGTTATTAGGGTGAAGGTACTTCTGTTGAGATGCCACTCATGTGGGTCCACAAGGTTTCTGCTTAATTGGTCTGCCAGAGAGTTGAGAAAGCCTAGTAGGAATTGTGCTAACAGGTGCAGGTGCATGGCAGAGACTGTGTGCCAAAGGGTCATGGCCAGCCTGCATAGAGGGTAGGAGTGAGTCCCTCCCTGTGTGTTGATGTACCGCATCACAGTGGTGTTGTCTGTTTTGATCAGGAGAGCCCCTGGAGAGAAAAGAGGCTTGAAAGCTATCAAGGTGTGCTGCATAGCCATCATCTCTTTTTGACTAATGTGCAGTGGGCTCCATTGGCCCTGTATGCACCTGCCATCCAAGTGTGCACCACAAGCGTAGTCTGATGCATCTGTGGTGAGGGTCTGGACAGTGGGGGGTGGGGAGAAAGGCATCCCCTTGTTGTGGGAGCATGCTGTTGCCCACCAAAGAAAATATTTTCTGAGTTTCCAGGTCTTGAGAGTGTTGACACCAAAGGCTCTTATACCACTCTGATTAAATTCAGTGAATTCTGCTTTAATGTATATTTTCTGTATATATTACTGTAATCAAACAAACTAGATTCCTGCTTTTATGTATATATTCTGTATATGTTACTATATTTACTATTTGTAACACTGTTTCTACTTCTGTACTAATTAATGTTTATATTTTTTTCTGTATCTCGTTGGAGCTTTTCTCCCCGGGCCACCACTGAAAATGGGCTCTCTTAGGCCCTGTGGACTTTCCCGGTAAACAAATGCAATAAAATAAATAAATACATTTCCTCATATGCAGTCTGGCATATTGAATGAGTAGTATGCAAGATGCCATGAACCCCAGAGCTTGCAGGATCTTCCTTGCAGACAACTGGGGTCTGGTGGTTAGTTGACAGAAGTAGGCTGTCAGGAAAATTTGTTTCTCTGGAGTAAGGCATGCCATCTGGGATGCTGTGTCCAGACTTACTCCCAGGAAGATTATCCTTTGGGTGGGCACCTGTTTGGATTTCTTTTTGTTGACGGTGTACCCTAGAGAGGTTAGTAGGGTCTTTACAAAGGCCAGGTGCTTGAGCAGCTTTTCCTGGTTGTTTGCCTGAATAAGGCAGTCATCTTAAGTATTGGTAAATCTGAATATTTCTTTGTCTGCAAAAGGCAATGGCCGGAGCCAGACATTTTGTGAAAACTCTGGGAGCAGTAGATAAGCCAAACGGAAGCGCAGAGAACTGAAAATGTTGAGATCCTGCTCTGAAGCAGAGATATTTCCTACATGATTCCCTGATAGGAATGTGGAGGTAGGCCTCTTTTAGATCTAGGGTGGCTAGCCTTGGAGGGCATGGGTAGCAGCTGGTTGAAGGTAAGCATTTTGAATTTTGGGATCACCAGGAAGGTGTTTAGAATGGATAGATCGAGGATGGGGCACCAGGTGCCCTCTTTTCTGGGCACCATAAAAAGTCTGGAGTAGAAACCTTGGGCTATCTGTTCTGCAGGAACATGCTCTACTGCCCTTATAGAGAGCAGGGAAAGGATTTGCTTTTGAGCCTCTGCCCACTGATTTGGAGGTAGATCTGGGAACCCTTTTGGGGTTGAAAGGGTGTGGAATGAAAATTTGTATCCCTGAGGCACAATGTTCAGAACACAGTGGTCCTTGGTAATGGTGGCCCAGGTGCTTGAGTGAAAGGAGAGTTTTCCTCCTAGGGGTAAGTGAAGGTGGGCAGAGGGAGGGAGGGAGTGGATGAGGGGAGTCATTATGAGTTCTTACCATAAGGGGGTGGCTTAGAACTCCCTGGTTTTGAAGTGGAGGTGGTCCACTGCTTAGATCTCTGGATTCCCTGGAGCTGCTGTCTGGGGGGGGGGGGGGGTCCGCTTCCATGGAGCCTAGGCTGGGACCATTTACTGGGAGCAGGAAAGGACTAGTGTTTGGCGGGACAATGCCTGCTGAGCCTAGGGGGCTGGGCCTGCTAGAAATCCTTAACTGTTTGCATAGATTTTGCTTTTTCTTCCATCTTTTTTAAGACCTCTTCTGCCTTAGTACAAGGGGCCATCCAACAATTTAGATTTAACATGTTCTGACAGGGGCTGTTCCTCAAGCCTTGCATGCCGTCTAATGACAGACCCAGTGACTGCTGCCCTGCAAGAAGCTTCTAGGGCATTAAAACCACAGTGCACGGTGTGTTTAGTTACTTGACTTGCAGAATGCATTAACTCTTGTAAATCTTTAGATTCTGCCCAAGCAGGAAAGGAAGACATTTTTTGTTTAAGGAGTTCCAAGGTATGTTGCTGACATTTCAGCATATGGAACTGACAATTTAGTACCCTGATAGCAAGAGTAGCTGAGGTGTATATATTTTTACCCCATCTGTCCAATGCTTGGGAATCCCTGTCTGAGGGGTTGGGATTCTTAACAGAGGTTGCTTTAATCCCGTTTGCCCCTTGAGAAATGACCTCAGGGTCAGCTGTAGGATTTTTAAAAAGATATTTGTGTGAGTCAGGGACTCTATAGTGCCTGTCTGGTTTTCTGGGAGCAGGAGGAAGGACGTCAGGAGTCAAGCTGGATTAGAGGAAAACATCCTCCACAACATCCAGGACTGGGGGAATGGCCAAGGGTCTGTGTTGTGGAAGATCCAGGAATTCCCTGAGTCTCTTTTTAGACTGAGGGTAGTCCTGACTCTCCCACTGGAAATGCTCCCTTAAAGTATGCAGGGTTTCCCCAAAGGAAAATTCCTCTGGGGGAGAGGCTGAAGGAATGGAATCCTCTACATCAGAATCCTCATAAGTGGAGAGGGGTTGCATGTCTTCATATTCAGATGCATCAGATTCATCTAACTCTTGTTCAGACAAAACTACAGGGGACAGATCTCTTTTCCTTTTGGAGGGGGTAGCTTGGCTTTTCCTGATCAGCATGATAAGGTCTTCAGCCATTTAAGCATTTGAGACTGAGGCAAGGTAGCAGGCGCCTGAGAGTGGGTCATCAGTTTCTTGGGTGAGGTTCATACCCTGGGCCTAAGAAACTCGTTAGTTTTAGAAAGAAAGGTAGTCGCGAAAGAAGACATCAGTTTGTGTCGAGATTCAGTAGTGCGAAGGACTTCCTCAGAAGCTGGTGCCTGCTCTGCGGCTCTGGACCCATCCAAGATAGAGATGACCGCAGGATCCTTAGTTGAAGAAGAGTTTGTGGCATACCAGACTCCAAAAGGGTCTCGGTAGCGGTCTGCAAATCAACAGAAGCAGGCATGAAGGGCTGCGAAAGTGCCTCACTGACTACCGGAGAACTGACAACTAGTTTAATGGAAGTTTCATCTGTAGGTTTGGAGAACTGACAACTAGTTTAATGGAAGTTTCATCTGTAGGTTTGGACCTGTGCGGTCTGTCTCTGTTTTTATCTTTACATTTTTTTGGAAAATCTGCTGTTGGACGGCTTACCGAAGCCATATCAGAATTCGAGGACTGTAAGTGAAAAAAATCTGGCTACAATAAGAGCCCAATGACAGATAGTTCTGGCATTGAACAAAGCACAGAAGCAACACGGGGGACGTCGTGGTCTGGGCCTAAACAAGCAATGCAGTAAGATTGAAAGTCTTGGAGTGGTATTTGCTTTCCACAGGCAAGACAATTATTAACTTTTTCTGACATCGGTTAGTACAAGAAAAAAGGATCCCCAACGGACTACTTAGTTTTAGAAGACTTCAACTTCAATTCGGTAGATGAAAACTCAGGTAGTGGCCGACCGGCACTCGTGCGAACTGCTTCTGCTTCGGGCTCCACGGCAAGAAAGACTGATGTAATGGCATCAGCTGCCTTACTTTATACTACTAATGACCTGATGTCAGTCCTCAAGCGACAGCAATCGACACAGAAATACTAAGTCTCTGGTATTCAGGCCCGCCAAGGGCTACCCTGGCAGGGATAACCCGAATGTGATGACTGCAACAGTGAAACATGAAGAACATCAGGTTATTTTCAACTGTTACAATTTATTTCCACAACAAGCTAGTTTTAGAGGTGTAGTCCCTTTGCATGGGAACTTTTTGTGTACCGATACACTGTGAATATTCATTTACACAGTTCTAAACATTCTGTGCTGTTTGAGTGTTGACATTTACAAGAGATGATCTGAAGAAAATGTATTCATTTCAGTACACTGAGTATGCCTAACTACACCCTTGTATAATGGAGTCCCTGATGAAGAGAGTCCTAGGCAGTGTGTTTCCTTGCTTTAGGAGGTTAGTGTTTGGGGTCCACTGACAGTAGCAGTATGTGTGCTGGTAGATGTTATTTTTTAAGAGTGCCTTTGGGCTTGCTCAGGCATAGCTTTCACAGTAGGTGGTCTAGGTGATCATTGTTGTTTAGGAAGATTGCTTTCAAGTGTCACAGCTTACGTTAGTCTATTTATTTGTTATGTGCTAGTGAAGTGAGTGTTGTGTGTGCTGTTTCGACAACCTGATGTGGACTTGTATGTGGCAGTTTAGCCTCCAGTGTCTTTGTGTAATTACGCCTCATGTACTGTGTCTGATTCTATAATGGTTAAGTGGTTGTCAGTAAACAACTGCTACATTGTCTTAAAATGCTCATATCCACCAAGCTGGATGCAGAGAAGTTAGAATATTGCACACCCATACTGTGCAGTCCTTTGATTGGTGACCTAAAAGGGGGTGGGGTATTGTGGTTAGAAGACTATTAAGGGTGCTTTGTTTGTGCAGACTAGTAAGGGTACTTTATTGGGGCAGATTAAGCTAGACAATACTAAATTCTACTAACTTTAATGTTTACATAATACTGAATTCTACTAAATCTGTAGGTATTGCCTTTCGAGGCCCAATTAGCTGCTCTTAGCTTGTTCGTACACAAGGTATAAGCATTTTATTGCTGCTTTACAGGTTATAGTTTCATAGTTTAGTACTAGGCTATCTGCCCTGGGGCATTTATAAGCCTAGCCATAGTGATGTGGCTTTCGCCACCCCATGTAATGGTACAAAAGTGTACAGAATAGATTTAGAATACTGTGCCTCTGTCTAGTAGTGACACAGAGATGACCCCCGGGGTAAACCTACGATCTCCCATCCACGCGTCAAGATTTCTCTTGAAGAGAGTCAGTGAGGGGCTCTGCCTAACATGAACTGGGATTCTGTTCCAGAGTATGGGAAGCCTCTGAGTTATGAATCTGTCCCTCCAGCATGTCCTATTCATATTTGTGCTGAGGTTTAAATCTTTAGCTCTCGTGGTTCTGATGAATTTGGATTTTTTGAGGTGGAACATGTCCATCAATTCCCGATTGGACATGGCCTTGTACATCAGGCACAGATCACCTCTGAGTAGGCGGTATGCTACTGAATAGAGCTGGAGTTTCTTTAGTCTGACAGCATATGACATATGTTGGAGACCCTTGATCCTCTTGGTGAGGTACTTTTGGGGTCTCTCTAGCTGTTGCAAGTGCCGGGTGAGGTACCTACCAAATGGGGCATTGTACTCAATCATGGGCCTGATAAGGGAGGAGTATATGGGTACAATGACCTCCTTTGATCTGGATGTGAATCCCTTAATGATAAGGTGGGCAAGGTAGAAAGTCTTTCTAACCACTTTGGCAACGTGGGTGTCAAATGAGAGGTCACTATCGACTTGGGTCCCCAGGTCTCTGATTACTTTTTCCATACTCAGTGGGTTACTGTCTATGTGATAATTTGTGGGTACTTTGTTTTTCCCAAAGGGGATGACTATACATTTTTTGGCATTTAGTTTAAGGCCATGACTCCAGCACCAGTTGTCTGTTTCAGTGAGGCCTTTCTGTAGGATGTATGTGTCAGCTGGTGTATCGACTATGGCGCCTAGTTTGCAGTCATCTGCGAACTTTGTCAGCCACAACCCTCCCATGTTTGCTTTCACATCTGAGAAATAAATGCCGAACAAGAGGGGTCCCATGACAGAGCCCTGTGGGACACCACTTGTGACTGGCTTTGAGTCTGACATGGCTCCAGCGATTTTGACTTTATGGGTTCTATCCTTTAGCCAGTTTGCAACCCATCTTGTGACATATGGATTTACATTTAAGCTGTTGAGCTTGTCTATGATGCCTGAGTGGGGTATTGTGTCGAAGGCTTTAGCCAAGTCCAGATAGGTTGTATGGACTGCTTTGCCCTCATCAATGGCTCTAGTGACTGTTTCGAAAATGTCAACCAGGTTCAAAAGGCAGGATCTGCCCTTTACAAGGGTGGGATCAAGTGTCTGTAGGTCTCCAATGTCTCTGTTTATGAGTTCCATAATGATTCTTTCCATAGCTTTGCAGACCAGGCTGGTTAAGCTTATGGGGTGGTAGTTACCAGGGTCTGTAGAGGTGCCTCCTTTGTGGAGTGGGACCACTGTTGCTGTACGCCAGTGTTCAGGTACATATCCTGTAGTAAGGCTAAGGTTAAATAGCATTTTTATGTGCGGGTTTAGCTCCTCTTGGAGTTCACGTAGCACGCAACCCGGGATACCGTCAGGTCCCATTGATGCTGTGTTTTAGCTTTGCTGAGGACGGTTCTCTCCTGGACATCTGAGATGACAGGGAGGTTACATTCAGCTGGGATAAGTATTTCTTCTTTTGGGGGTGAGGGAGGAGAGAAATTTGCACTGAACCTGTCTGCCAGAATGTTGGCAATATCTGTGGGTTCAGTGTATTTTTTGTCATTGTGAACTAACTCTGAGCATATCTGAGGGTTTCCGCCCAGGTTTCTAACATAGCAGAAGAAGGCCTTGTGGATATCTTTAGTGTCCATAGCGATTTTTCTCTCAAAGTTGGCCTTGGATGTTTTTATGAGAGAACGTAGCTTTCTGCTAGTGCTGATCAGAGATGCCTTCTCTTTATGGGATTTTGCTCTGTCGTGCAGTAGCTTCCTTCTTTTGTTATACAATTTGTTTATGGCTGGGGTCCACCAGACAGGACGCTTGCCCTTGGTGGAGAGGGTCTTTGTTTTATTTGGGATTTCATGATCCATGCATTCTTGATGATGTCCGTAGAAAGCATTTGTGAAGGATTCAGCATTGTGGGATGTGGTTTCCACTGGCCCAGTGGGCTTAAAGGATACCATCTCAGTCTTAAGAAGTGTAAAGTCGGCTTTTGAGAAGTTTTTCACTGTAGTCTTTTGTGTTTGGGGTGGAGGTGGGATATGTATATCCAGGGTGATTAGTTTGTGGTCAGATCTCACTAGTGAGGGGTATACTTCCGGTGTGAAGCACATTGTCCCAATGTTTGTGATGATCAGGTCTAGTATATTATCTCCCCTTGTGGGAGAGGTGACTAGCTGTTCCATTGAATTTGAATTTATGAATTCCAGGAACCTTTCGGCTAGGGTGTTAGGGCTAGAATAATGCACCCAGTCTATGTTAGGGTAGTTGAAGTCTCCCAATATGATGGTGTTTGGTGAGATATTCATATCCTCCAATGTCTTCAGGAAGGCTGAATGGGGTTCCTGAGATTGAGAGGGTGGTCTGTAACATGCTACCAGTTGTATAGCAGTTTTGCCTACGGTTAGTTGCACCTGGATGGTCTCTGATGCTTCATGTGTTGCCACTAACCTGGAGGTGTGGGTGTCCTTGATGAATATGGACACTCCCCCTCCCTTTTTGGTTTGGCCCGAGTTTGGGGGCCGAAAAACATGATACGAGGTATAGCCTGGTAGCGCTGGGGTGCTCTCAGGAGCCTTGAACCAGGTTTCAGTTACTGCACAGACATCGATGTTCTCCATACTGAGGAGTGCTTCGAGAGCCTGCATCTTGAGATTTAGACTTCTGGCGTTGAGCAGCATTACCCTTAATTTTTTTCCATTTGTCTTTTGAGCCTTGCCTAAAAAAGGCACTATGGGGGTGGCAAGAGCCTTAGCTAATATCCGGAAGCCCAGTGGTGACAGGTGCAAGCCGTCCCTTGCGAAGCAGCGTGGCTTGTCCAGCATGTCATCCCAAGCAGACAGACATTGGATCCCCCTAGAATGACATCAGTAATTGAGCCAATTATTAAAGCTGATCATCTTGTCTTTGTATTGTGGCATCATTCTTGGTGAGGGCAAGATGCTGCTCAGGGTCAGGGTCATACCAGCCTGGGCTACATAATCAGAGAGCTCCTCTATGTCTCTTTTCATGTAGTCCAGGGAGGTACGTCTCAGGTCATTCACGCTGGCATGGACAATAACGGAGTCATATTTGTACTTGCTTTGGAGTGACCTGAGTGCGTGTGTTATGTGGTGGATCCTAGCTCCCGATAGGCAGCTCATCGTTACCCTCTCCTTGTTCAGCCTGGTAAGCAGAACGTCAGTGTGTCTGACTATAGAGTCACCTATTAGATCACTCTACAGGGAAAATTTGCTTTACAGGCATTTGCTACTCTACAGGGCACTGTTAATCCATGCAAAATTTATAGCAACACTGAAAAATAACAGAAAACTAAATAATGAGTCCTCTGGCCAATAAAATGACTACACTATGAGTCATCCTCTGTATTTCCCAACTCAGATAGACCTGGCAAACACCTTATGCCAGAAGATGAATAAACTCAGTGAGCTTGATATAAAAACACAGTAGAAGTGACCTACAAATGCAATGGAAACATAACCACTTAAACAACTACCTGGAAATCCCTTGCTGAAGGTAATTTGAAGACAGTAACAATGAGAGGAAGAACAATTTTTTTTCTTTTTACAAAACAAATTCAGTGAAATGCACACATAAATGCAGGAAACAAAAGCGATCACTGAAAGTAACAAGTGCGATTTTGCAGTCAAAGTACTTATTATTGTTTTGTGTATAATTTCCTGTCTGTCCTTTAGTCTTATATAACATCTATGTAAATTTTCATTCCTGCATATGTAAGCTGTATTCTCTTGTTGTAACAATACTTTGAATCTTGCAATTTAAATATGTACTTCTATTGTGTATTGGAGCTTTTCTCCTCGGGCCTCTACTGAAAACGGATATGTATCCAGATAGACCAGCCCGGTTAACAAATGTAAAATAAATAAAATAAATATTAACTTTACCTGGATGGAACTGAATACAGGTAAAACACTTCTGGAATGCAGATTACGACTACAGGCTTTGCTGAGCTCCAGGAAAATGAGCAGCAGACAGCAAGTGGTAAAGGAGGTTTACTCAACAACAATATTGGTTTGCTAGGTGGGCACTCAGCATCATGGGTCTATGTAAAGCCATGGGTGGGAAGAGTACACAAATAGCTTATACATCAGTCAATGGGAATGAAATAGAGGAAGGAAGGACTTTGGAAATCAGACAATCATAGGGGTTTAGGTCAGACACAGCTCTACAAAAAGTACAGTTGTGTACACTTACCATAAATGTAGATCTTCGAGTGTATTCACTGTTGCAGTCATTACATTTGGGTTATCTGCTTGCAGGTAGCCCTCAGTCGGCCTGATTATCAAAGTCTTGGGTCCTGCATCGGTTGCTGTCTCATCTTCCATGATGTCGGGTAGCCAGGGGTATAAAGCATGCAGCTGACGCCATTACATCAGTTTTTCTTGCCCCAGATGTCAGGTGCCCCCATAATGGGAAGCAATTATATACAAGGTTACACCTCCAACAAAAAGCAAATACACCAGAAAGTATAGTAAACAAGAAGAGAGGTATAGCCAATAGAAGTCAGGGGGCTGGAGAGAGGGTAACTAGGACTGCAACAGTGAATACACTCTAACATCTACATTTATGGTAAGTGTACACAACTGTACTATATTCTTCGTGTTTCACTGTTGCAGTCATTACATTTGGGTAGATTCCCAAAGCTAAGGAAGGGAGGAGGCAATTATTGAGCATTAGGACCAGCTATTAGGCCCTGCAAGACTGCAGTGGCAAAACCAGCTCTGGAGTTAGAAAAAACTGGCAAGTGGTAATGCTTGATGAAGGTATGTACAGAACTCCAGGTAGCAGCTTCTAGGATATCCCTGGTAGGAACACCTTTGAGAAAGTCTGTAGAAGTAGATGCAGCCCTGGTGGAATGGGGTCTTATCCCCTGTAAGGTAGATTTTCCATGGTGCTTATAGCAGAAAAGAATCCAATGGCTTATCCACTTAGAAATGGTTTGCTTTGAAATGCCCTTCCCCTCTGCCCCTGCAGCAAAGGCAACTAGCAGCTGACTGATTAAGGGCCACACTGGATACCACCTTGGTCATAATGGAAAGATTGGTCCTGAGGGACACCGTGTCCACATGAAAGATGATGAAAGGCCCCACTGCCATGAGGGCCTGTAATTCAGACACCCTTCTTGCTTAAGTGATGGCTAGAAGGAAGGCTGTTTTCCAAGAAAGGAATTTCAACTCTGTAGTTGCAGCTGGCTCAAAAGGAGGTAGAGTGAGCTTTTCCAATACAAAGTTAAGGTCCCAGGCAGGAGTAGGAGCTCTCCTGGGTGGTCTTAAATTTTTGGCCATTCTGAGGAATTGTTTCAGTAGGGGGTGAGAGAAGAGGGGTGACAGTATTATAATGTGCTGAAATGGCTGAGGCATGAATTTTAATGGAAGAGAAGGAAAGGCTCTTGTGAAGCATCTCTTAAGTACTGAAGAATATGCGGTAAACTGAGCACTGTTGTGCCTATCCCCTGAGTCTGGCTCCAGGAACAGAATCTTTTCCACTTTTCAGCATAGGATTTTCTAGTACTAGGCCTCCTTGCCTCCAGGATGACATCCAGCACTTGCTTGCTGTGGGATGGTATAGGAGAACTCATAGGTTCATAGGATGGTACTAGTCTATCGGCCCTAGGGCCTATACAAGCCTAGCCATAACAATTCCCTGGCTATTTCTTCCCGCACTATTTACTTCCCTGGACACCTGTCTAGCAGGGCAACTGATGTGATCCCTGGAGTGAATTTCCTTTCTCCCATCCAATCATCAAGGTTCCTTTTGAAGAGGGCCAAAGAGGCGCTCTGCTTGACATGTATGAGCAGTCTATTCCAGAGTCTGGGGAGTCTCTGTGTCAGGAACCTATCCCTCCAGCATGTTTTGTTTATTGTGATGACAAGGTTTAGATCCCTGGAGCATGTGGCTCTGAGGGATTGGGATTTCTTTAAGTGTAGCATGTCCAACAGCTCTGGGTTTGATATTTGCATGTTAAGCAGAGAACCCCTCGGAGTAGACGATATGCGACAGAGTATAGCTGGAGTTTTTTAAGGCGGTCAGCATAGGGCATTTGCTTAAGGCCTGTGATTCTTTTAGTGAGATAGTTCTGCGGCCTTTCCAGTTGTTGCAGATGTCTTGAGAGGTACATACCAAATGGGGTGTTGTATTATACAATGGGTCTAATGAGGGATGAGTACAGTTGGACAATGACCTCCTTTTTTCTGGATGAAAAGCCCTTAGTGATGAGGTGTGCCATATAGAAGGATTTCCTGATTGTTGTGGCGATGTGGTTATTGAAGGTGAGACCACCATCCACCTGTGTCCCTAAGTCTCTTATCACACTTTTGGTGTTTAGTGTACTGCCACCTATGTGGTAATTCATGGGTACATGTTTTGTCCCAAAGGGGATAACTATACATTTCTTGGCATTGAGCTTGAGCCCATGGCTCTGGCACCAAG
Source organism: Protopterus annectens (assembly GCF_019279795.1). Classification (NCBI taxonomy): domain Eukaryota; kingdom Metazoa; phylum Chordata; order Ceratodontiformes; family Protopteridae; genus Protopterus; species Protopterus annectens. The sequence goes on along the minus strand of NC_056744.1, from coordinate 369,244,062 downwards.
CATTTGTTTCTGTAAGGCCCTTTTGTAGAGTATCAACATCATTTGGGGATTCAATAATGACTCCCAGTTTGCAGTCATCTGCGAACTTTGTTAACCAAAGTCCCTTAGTGTTGACCTGTACTTCAGAGAAGTAGATGCCAAACAAAAGAGGTCCCATAACTGATCCCTGAGGTACTCCACTTGTCTGGAGCTAGATTTGGAGTCAGCTACTTTTACAGAGTGGGTTCTGTCAGTAAGCCAGTTGGCAACCCATTGAGTGACGTAGGGATTAATGCCCAGCTTAGTAAGTTTATCTATGATTCCAGAGTGGGGGATGGTGTCAAAGGCCTTGGCGAGATCCAGATAGGCTGTGTGGACTGTCTTACCCTCTTCCACGGCTCTGGAGACTGATTCAAAGAAGTCAATCAGGTTCAGGAGACAAGATTGGCCCTTCACGAACCCAAACTGGGTGGGGTCCAGTGTTTTAAGGTTGCCAATGTCTTTGTTTATAAGTTCCATGAAAATACGTTCCATGGCCTTGCAGATCAAGCTCGTCAGACTGATGGGGTGGTAGTTCCTGGGATCCAAGGTGGATCCCCCCTTGTAGAGTGGGATAACTGTAGCTGTGCGCCACTCAGTGGGCATGAAGCCTGAGGTGAGGGTATGATTAAACATGAAACTTAGGTAAGGTGCCATTTCATTTTTTAGTTCTTGTAGTACACAACCCGGGATGTCATCTGGTCCCATGGATGCTGTATTCTTAGCTTTGGAGAGTGCATTTTTTACCTGTGTGGCTGTTATTACCGGAATTTGGCAATCTTCCGGTACTGAGATGTGCCATTTAGGGGGTGAGAGGGGGTGAAGTTGGCACTGAATCGATCTGCCAGGATATTGGCAATATCCTTGGGATCAGTATATTTAATGCCATTCTGTTGTAGCTCAGAGCAGATCTGAGCATTGCCATTTAGATTCTTGACATAGTTATAGAATGCCTTGTGGTTATCTTTGGCAATTTTATTTTCGTAACTAGCTTTGGAGGATTTTATGAGGGATCTCAGCTTCTTACTGAGGCTGGTAAGGGAGTTTTTTGCATCCTGGGATTTTCCTCTTTTTTGCAACAGTTTCTTCCTTTTGTTGTAAAGTTTGTTTATGGCAGGGGACCACCAGATTGGCTTCCTTTTTTTGGAGGAGAACATCTTGGTTCTATTTGGGGATGGCACGATTCATGTATGAGTGGATGTGCCCATACAGTTCCTTAGTGTAGGACTCAGCAGTCGAACTTTCAGTTCCCGTCTGCATGGGTGTCATGAAGTTTGTAACTTCTGACTTGAGTAGCATGAAGTTGGGTTTGGAGAAGTTTTTTTATGGAGGTTTCCATACTGGGGGTTGGGGGTGGGATGTGAATGTTAAGGGTGATTAGCTTATGGTCTGACCTGACCAACGAGGGGGTGACCATAGGTGTGGAGCATCGATTTCCCATGTTGATAATGACCAGGTCTAGGATATTGGAGCCCCTGGTAGGACTATGGATTAGTTGATCTAGGGCATTGGAATTTATGAATTCCAAGAACCGTTGGGCAAAGGTGTTGGTCCACGAGTAGTTTTCCCAGTTAATGGCAGGGAAGTTGAAATCACTCAGTATTAGGATGTTTGGTTGTATCTTAATATTATCTAGTATGTTTAGAAAGGTGTAGTGAGAATCCTGGGGCATGGTGGGGGATCTGTAGCAAGCTACAATTTGGATTGCAGTCTTATCTAGTGTTAGTTGCACCTAGAGAATTTCAGACCTATTGTGTTGGGCAACTAACCTGGTGGTGTGAATATCCTTGGTGAATATGGACACTCCTCCACCTTTAGTGTTTTGATCCTGGTTTGGTGGCCAAAACGTGCGGTAAGAGTTGTAGCCTGGTATTGCAGGGGTGTTCTCTGGAGCCTTGAACCAGGTCTCAATTACTGCACAGATATCTATGTTCTCCATTTTTAGGAGTGCCTAGAGAGAGTGCATTTTGAGGTTTAGACTTCTAGCACTGAGTAGCATTACCTTCAGATTTTCCATGCTTGTACCGGTTACGGTGGTGGTTTTGTCCTTTCAACTTTGCCTAAAAAGGCACTATAGGGGTGGCAAGAGCCTTAGCCAGTAACCTGAATCCCAAGGGCGACAGGTGCAGACCATCTCTGGCAAAGCATCGTGGTCTGTCGATCATGTCATCCCAGGTAATTAGCCAGGCTGCCAGGTTCAGGGTTTGAAGCTGGGGGTGCAGAATCTGGCCCTCCTGCTGGGACAGTAGGGAAGGAGTCTGAGGCAGGTGCCATGGTTCCAGAGGAGACATACTGTGCAAGATGTGGTACCAGTGTTGGCATGGCCAGTCTGGTGCAATGAGTATTGTCCTTGGTTTGTCCTGTTTGATCTTTAGTAAAACTTTTGAGAGGAGAGGCAGAGGGGGAAAGGCATAAACTGAGAGGCTTTCCCAGGTAAAGGACAGGGTATCCACTTTCCAAGCTTGTCTGTGGGGAGTCCTTGTGCAGAATTTGCCCAATTGGTAGTTCTGAGGGGAGGCAAACAGGACTATCTCTGGGCTCCCCCATTTGCTTCTCAGAATGTTGAATATCTTTGGCTTCCAGTTTCCACTCATGTGGGTCCATGAGATTTCTGCTTAGGTCGTCTGCCAGTGTATTTAGCTTGCCTGGCAGGAATTGAGCTTGTAGGTGTACTTGGTAGCTCAAGGCTGTGTTCCACAGAGCCATGGCTAGTCTGCAGAGAGGGTAAGAGTGGGTTCCCCCCTGCTTGTTTATGTACCACATAACAGTGGTGTTGTCCATCTTTACCAATAACTGTCCTGGAAGAATGTGGTCCTTGAAGGCGGTCAGAGAATTCTGTACAGCTAACATTTCTTTTTGATTGATATGCAGGTGCATTTGACTCGGGTTCCATTTGCCCTGAATGTTCTGCCCTTCCAGTTGAGCCCCCCATGCACAGTCTGATGCGTCTGTTGTTAGGGTTTGGGCAGCAAGGGATAGAGTGAATGGCAGTCCCTTGTTGTGGTAGCAGGCCTCTGCCCACCAAAGGAACTCTGTCTTTATACAAGGAATGATAGGAATCATAGATTCCAGGTCCTGAGAATGTTGACACTATAGACTCTTTAGATACCATTGTAGTTTCCTCATATGCTGTCTTGCATATGGAATTAGGAGAATGCAAGAGGCCATAAACCCTAGGGCTTGCAGTATTTTCCTTGCAGACAGCTGGGTCTTTGTGGCCAGTAGTTTGAAGTAGGCTGTCAAATAAACTTGTTTCTCTGGCGTGAGGTAGGCCATCTAGGAAGTTGCATTCAAGCTTGCTCCCAGGAATACAATTTATTGGCAGGGTACTAGGTGAGATTTCTTTTCGTTTATGGTGTACCCCAGTGAGGTTAGCAGTTTCTTTACAAATGCCAAATGATTTAATAGTATGTCCTGGCTTTCTGCCTGAATTAGACAATCGTCCAGGTATGGGTATATTTGAATATTTCTTTGCCTGCAAAATGCAATGACTGGAGCTAGGCACTTTTTGAATACCCTGGGCACAGTAGATAAGCCAAATGGCAGTGCAGAGAAAGTACAGTTGTGTACACTTACCATAAATGTAGATGTTCGAGTATATTCACGTTTGGGTAATCTGCTAGTAGGTTGCCCTCAGTCGGCCTGAATAACAAAGTCTTGGGTCCTGCGTCGGTTGTTGTTGTCTCCTCTTCCATGAAGTCAGGTCGTCAGGGGGTATAAAATATGCAGCCAACGCCATTTTATTCAGTTTTTCTTGCCCCAGATGTCAGGTGCCCCCCAAATGGGGAGCAAAAAAAAAAAAAAAAAAAAAATATATATATATATATATATATATATATATATATATATATATATATAAAAACAGTAAAAATATATAAATGCACTTTTAGTAACAAACTTTACCTTCATCTAAAAGCAAATACACCAGTACATAGTGAAGGAAAGAAAAGGTACAGAAAAAGGGGGGTGACGGGTGGGTAACCTGGACTGCAACAGTGAATACACTCGAACATCTACATTTACGGTAAGTGTACACAACTGTACTATGTTCTTCTTGTTTCACTGTTGCAGTCATTACATTTGGGTAGAATCCCAAAGCTATGGATGGGAGGATGGAACTAAACAGCATTAGGAGCGGCTATAAGGCCCTGCAGAACTGCAGTGGCAAAGCCTGCCCTGGATTTGGAGAAGAGAGGCAAATGAGAATGCTTTGTGAAGGTATGAACAGAGCTCCAAGTAGCAGCTTCTAGAATGTCTTTGGTTGGAACCCCTCTGAGAAAAGCTGCTAAAGTAGAGGCAGCCCTGGTGGAATGTGATCTGATCTCCTTGGGCACAGGTTTACCTAGCAGAAACGAATGTAGTGGCTTATCCCCTTAAAAATAGTATGCTTTGATACAGCCTTCCCCTCTGACCAGTAGTTGCTCAGACTTTCTTAGAGATTTGGTCCTGTTTAAGTAGAATCTTAGTTGTCTGTGTACAGCTACTGAATGCAGAATCCACTCCCCCTTGTTCTGCGGATTTGGGTAAAATGTTGGCAGGTGAATGGTCAAGAGCTACACTGGATACCACCTTAGGAATAAAAGAAGGATTGGTCCTGAGGGACACCCTGTCTGGGTAAAATATAATAAAAGGCTCCACTGCCATGAGAGCCTGTAGTTCTGAAACCCTTCTTGCTGAAGTGACTGCCAAGAGAAAAGCTGTTTTCCAAGATAGAAATTTTATATCCGCAGTAGCTGCTGGTTCAAAAGGAGGCAGGGTGAGTTTTTCCAGCACAAAATTGAGGTCCCATGCAGGAGTTGGTGATCTTCTGGGAGGCCTTAAATTTTTGGCCCCTCTAAGATACTGTTTAAGCAGAGGATGAGAAAAGAGGGGAGGCTCTGTGTTGTAATGAGCCGAGATGGCAGAGGCATGGATTTTTATTGAAGAAAAAGATAGGCCCTTGTCAAGCATCTCAGTCAAATATTGTAAAATCTGAGGAATATTGGGCTTTGCTGTGTTTGTTCCTTCTCTTCCATTTATCAGCATAAGATTTTCTAGTACTAGGCCCTCTGGCTTCCAAAATGACATCCATCACAGATTTACTGAGAGGTGTTGTTTGAATAATTAGTTGATCAGCCATGCTGCAAGATTCAGAGTTTGGAGCCGAGTGTGCAGAATTTGATAGTTCTGCTGAGACAGTAGATGAGGTATTTGAGGCAAGTACCATGGAGGAAGCTGAGACATATTTCTTAGAAATGGGTACCAGTGCTGGTGAGGCAAATCTGGAGCAACTAGGATCATTTTTGTTTTTTCCTGTCTGACTTTTAGTAAGATCTTGGAGAGTAGAGGCAGAGGTGGAAAGGCATAGGCTGATCGTTTTTTCCAGCTGAAGGATAGGACATCCACTTTCCATGCTTTTTTGTGATGAGTTCTTGTGCAGAATTTGTCCAATTGATAATTTTGGGGAGAGGCAAATAGATCTATGTCTGGTTTCCCCCATTTCTGTGTTAACATGCTGAAGATTTGTGGATCCAGTTTCCATTCGTGCGGGTCCATAAGATTTCTGCTTAGTTTGTCTGCCACAGTATTTTGCTTTCCTGGCAGGAATTGAGCTTGAAGATGTATTTGATAAGTCAAGGCTGTGTTCCACAAGACCATGGCTAGTCTGCAAATGGGGTAGGAATGTGTACCATCCTGCTTGTTTATGTACCACATAACTGTGGTGTTGTCAGTCTTTATCCGTAGTTGTCCTGGATGAAGCAAGTCCTTGAAGGCTGTCAGAGCATTCTGAACAGCTAGCATCTCTTTCTGGTTGATATGCAGATGCATTTGTTTTGGGCTCCATATGCCCTGAATGCATCTCCCCACCAGGTGGTCCCCCCAAGCATAGTCTGATGCATCTGTAGTTAGGGTTTGGGTGGCAGGGGGTAGAGTGAATGACAGTCCCTTGTTTTGGTGACATGTCTCTGCCCACCATAGAAACTCCTGTTGTAGGCAGGGAATGAGAGGAATCAATGTTTCCAGGCTGTGACAATGTTGACTCCATAAACTTTTTAGGTACCATTGAAGTTTCCTCATATGCAGTCTTGCATATGGAATTAGTAGAATGCAGGATACCATGAACCACAAAGCCTGCAGAATTTGTCTTGCAGATAATTGGGTTTTTGTTGCCATCTGTTTGAAGTAAATAGTCAGTTGCCTTTGTTTGTCTGGCATGAGGTAAGCCATCTGGGCAGTTGTATTCAAGCTTGCACCGAGGAATGTAATTATTTGAGAGGGTACCAGTTGTGATTTCTTTTCGTTTATGGTGTACCCTAGGCATGCTAGAAGCCTTTTTACAAATGCCAGATGTTGAAGAAGAGAGTGTCCTTGTTCTCTGCTTGAATGAGACATCGTCCAGATAAGGATAGATTTGTATGCTTCTTTGTCTTTAGAATGCAATTACTGGTGCCAGGCACTTTGTAAAGACCCTGGGCACAGTAGATAAGCCAAAGGGCAGTGCAGAGAATTGGTAATGCAAACAACCTGCTTTGAAGCGGAGGTATCTTCTGCACGATTCCCTTATTGGGATATGCAGGTATGCCTCTTTTAAGTCTAGAGTTACTAACCAAGTATTCCTGCCTAGCATAGGCAGTAGCTGTTGCAAAGTCAGCATTTTGAATTTTGGAATGTCCAGAAACATGTTCAAAATCGATAAGTCCAGTATTGGATGCCATGAATTGTCTTTTCTGGGTACCAGGAAAAGTCTTGAATAAAAACCTTGTCCTTTTTCCTTTTCTGGCACCGGTTAAATAGCCCTCATATTCATGAGGGACATGACTTGTTTCTGGGCCTCTGCCCACTGGTTTTGTGGCAGATCCGGCCATCCATTTTGAATTGGCAAAGTATGGAAATGAAATCTGTACCCCTGGGATACTATGTTTAATACCCACTTGTCCTGGGTAATTAACTGCCAATTTTGAGCATGACATGCTAGTTTTCCCCCCAAGGGGGCTGCCAAACGATAAGTGCTTGGTGATGGTAGAGGAAAGTCATTGAGACTGCTTACTGTAGGGTTGTGCTTTGTTTCCTCCAGATTTGGAGGTGGAGGCACCCCATTGCTTTGACCTGTAAGAACCCTGTGATTGGTATCTGGAGTCTTTTGAGTGCCTGGAGTTGCCTTGAGTGGCTCTGTTGGACACAGGAAAGGACCAATTTGTAGTAGGCCAGTGTCTACTGAACCTGTGTGGCTGCACTTGCAAGAAATCTTTTACAGTTTGCATAGATTTAGCTTTTTCTTTCATTTTCTTTAAAACCTCTTCTGCCTTATTACCAAACAGAGTATCATGCTGCAAAGGGGCATCCAACAATTTACCTTTAACATGATCAGGCAGATTTTGCTCCTTGAGCCAGGCATGCCTTCTAATCACAGATCCAGTAACTGCGGCCCTACAAGAGGCCTCCAAGGAATCAAAACCACATTGCAAAGTATGCTTTCCAACCTGTTCTGCTGAATTCAATAGTTCCTGTAGCACTCTATTTTCCACACAATCAGAAATCAACATAATTTTCTGTTTCATTAAGCCCATAACATGCTGTTGATATTTAAGCATATGAAACTGGCAGTTTAAGGCCCTGATTGCCAAGGTTGCAGACGTATAAACCTTCTTTCCCCATCTATCCAGCACCCTGGAATCTCTATCAGAGGGGGTAGGATTTTTGGCTGTAGAGGCCTTTACACCCTTGGGACCCTGAGAAATAGTCTCAGGATCAGCAGCAGAATTTTTGAATAGAAATTTGTGGGAGTCAGAAACCCTGTAATATCTGTCTGGCTTACTAGGAGCCGGAGGCAGGGAATCAGCAGCCATGCTTGTTTACGAAAACACATCATCAACAATGTCTAATACAGGAGGTATTGCCAAAGGCCTATGCTGAGGAAGAAGAAGGAAATCCCTAAGCCTCTTTTTTGATTCAGAGAAGTCCTGACTCTCCCAGTGAAAATTTATTTATTTTATTTTTATTTTACATTTGTTGACCGGGCTAGTCCAGCTGGATAATTTCCATTTTCAGTGGAGGCCCGGGGAGAAAAGCTCCACAGATTTAAAACATAGGTTATACAAAATTGAAGATTTGCTATGAGTTCCTTTTACAGATATTAGGTTACTATGGATAGTTATTAGTCTAGATCAAGAGAAATAGAACACCTATAATACTATCTACATATTGCAACAGACATTAATTATATCTAGAACTACACTCCATTCAGATCATTACATACATATTAGTGTATATAAAAATTTTTTTTTTTTTTTTTTTTTTTTTGAGAACAGTAGAAATTGGAAAGTCATTAGGATGTTTGAGAACACAGAGAAGGGTTCAGTTGAGAAGTAAGGAAGTATGATAGTAAAAGGTTTTAGGATTTCTTAGTCAGGATTGGTACAAGAGCAGAGCCAGAAGTTTTTAAGATGTGCAAAGAGTTGTTTTTTAAAAAGATCAAAGGAGCCTGTAGAGGTAATGTGTGCGGGGAGTTTATTCCATATTTTGCCTACTGCGTTGGGAAAAAGGCAGTTACCTGCAGAATTGGTGATTCTAGTTGTGTTGACTTGACCCTTAAAGTATGCAAAGTCTATCCAAAAGAGTAATCCTCAGGAGGAGATGCAGAATCCTCATAGGGTGGAACAGAAAATTCCTGATCAGCAGAGGAATCAGAAGAAATGAAAACCTGATCTGAAGATTCATAATCAGTGCCTTGCCTAGGCCTCTTAGCAGGGGGGGGGGGGGCGTTTGGGAACCCCTGATCAAGGTAATTAAATTCTCAGCCATTTTGATCATCTGTTTTTCGGCATAGGTGCCTGAGTACGTGGCTCATGCGTCAGTTTTTTAGACATAGAAGATGTTTTTGACCTTGTTTTTGTTGCTGGCATCGGTTTAATATAAAAATGTTGAGGCCTGAAAACACCCTCGGAAGCCGGTGCCTGCTCAGCGGCTCTGGACCCATCCAAGGGAGAGACATCCATGGGTTCAATACTCTGAGAATCACGCGACATAATGGACTCCAAATGGATCTCGGTTGAGGCCTGTGACTCAAAAGTAGCAGGTATCAGGGGTTGCGAAAGCACCTCACTGAGTACCGGCGAACCGGCAACTGGCTTAGGAGAAGCTTCGTTGTTGGTTTTGGACCTCGATGGTCTGTGTCTGTCTTTTTCTTTGCGTTTTTTGTGAACTCCGGTAGTCGGATTGCTAACCGATGACATTTCAGGATAATTAAATCTTGAACCAAAATATTTAGAAGCAAAAATATACCGACGCTTAATAGTGCGTTGGTTAAATCTAGCACAAAACTGACAGCAAGGCACATTATGATCTGGGCCTAGGCAAGGAATACAGTACAAATGAAAATCCTTATGAGGTATTTGCTTCCCACAAGTAATGCAGTTATTAACTTTTACTGACATCGGTAAGGAGCAAGAAAAAGTTTCCCCAACGGGGTACTTAGCTTTAGTTTGAAGACTTCGGTTCTGAAACTCGAATACGAAAATTTCAGGAGTCGGCCGACTGGCACTTGCGCGAACTGCTTCTGCTTCGGGCACTGCGCGGCAAGAAAGACTGAATAAAATGATGTTGGTTGCATGTTTTATACCCCTGATGACCTGACGTCATGGAAGAGGAGACAGCAACTGAAGCAGGACCCAAGACTTTGTTATTCAGGCAGACTGAGGGCAACCTGCCAGCAGATTACCCAAATGTAATGACTGAAACAGTGAAACACAAAGAACATCTGATAGTGCATGTAGCCTGCTCTGAAGTGTAGGTATTTTCTGCAAGATTCCCTTATTGGGATGTACAGGTAAGCTTCCTTTAAATCCAATGTTGCCAACCAGGCATTTTTGCCTAGCATGGGAAGCAGCTGATGAAGAGTTAGCATTTTGAATTTTGGGATTACCAAAAAGGTTTTTAGGATAGACAGTTCCAGGATAGGATGCCAGGAACTCTTTTCTGGGTACCAGGAAAAGACTTGAGTAAAAACTTTGCCCCCATTCCTCTTCTGGGACAGACTGAATAGCCCTGATACTTAGAAGATTGAGAACCTGCTGTTGCGCCTCTGCCCACAGACTTGGGGGTAGGTCTGGACAAGTGTGTGGGGTTGGTAAGGAGTGGAAGTGGAATCTGTATCCTTGGGAAACTATATTTAGAACCCATATGTCTTGGGTAATGAGTTCCCAGTTTTTTGCATGCAGGGAGATCTTTCCCCTAAAGGAACAGTCAGTTGAGCAGGGCTTGGAAGGTTTAAGGTTAAGTCATTGTGACAGTTTACTATGGGGGGTGTCTTACCACTTCCAGCTTTGGAAGTGGGAAACCCCCACTGTTTAGGCCTGTGAGTACCTTGAGACTGAAGCCTGGCTCGTCTGCTGGTCCTAGGTTTGGACTGAGAAGGCCTGGAAGAGACAGGAAAGGACCAATTCTTAGAAGGCCAGTGCCTACTAAATCTAGGAGGCTGTACTTGCAGGAAATCTTTAACAGTTTGCATAGATTTAGCTTTTTCCTCCATCTTTTTAAGGACGACTTCTGCTTTGTTGCCAAACAGGCGATCTTGGTTTAAGGGAGCATCCAGTAATTTAGCTTTAACATGATCTGGCAAAGTTTGCTCCTTAAGCCAAACATGCCTTCTAAGTACAGCCCCAGTGACAGCAGCCCTGCAAGATGCCTCTAAGGAATCAAAACTACATTGCAAAGTATGTTTAATAACTTGTTCAGCAGAATGCATTAAATCCTGTAATTCTTTATTTTCAGCACAGTCAGGAATCAACATCATTTTCTGTTTAAGTAATCCAATAATATGCTGCTGATACTTTAAAATATGAAACTGGCAGTTTAAGGCCCTAATGGCCAAAGTAGCAGAAGTGTATACCCTTTTACCCCATCTGTCCAGGGTGTTGGAATCTCTATCAGAGGGGGTAGGGTTTTTGGCAGTAGTAGCCTTAATACCTTCGGGTCCCTGTGAAATGGTCTCTGGATCCGCAGTAGGATTCTTAAAGAGAAACTTGTGAGAGTCAGGTACTCTGTAACACCTGTCAGGTTTCCTGGGAGCCGGAGGTAAGTGTCTGGGGCCAGGCTAGATTCCAAGAAGGCGTCATCTACAATGTCCAGTACAGGAGGGATAGCTAAAGGCCTGTGTTGAGGTAGGAGTAAGAATTCCCTAAGCCTCTTTTTGGAGTCAGAGTAATCCTGGCTTTCCCACCGGAAATGCTCCCTAAGAGTATTCAAAGTTTCACCAAAAGAGAAATCTTCTGGAGGGGAAGCAGAGGGAATGGAGTCCTCTGCATCAGAATACTCATAGGTAGATAAGGGCAAATCCTGGTCAACAGAAGAAAAAGAAATTTCTGAATCCTGATCATAAGTATCATAAGCAAATTCAGTCCTAGGTCTCTTAGAGGGAGAAGGCTGGCTTCCCCTGATTACAGTAATAAGGTCTTCAGCCATTCTTATCATTTGTTTTTTAGGCATAGGGGCCTGACCATGCGGTCTGGGCGTCGGTTTTCTAGGCGTGGATCGAGTTTTAGGCCTTGAAGAAGAAGATGGCGTTGGTTTGATATGCAAGTCAGTAGGCCTGAATACACCCTCAGACGCCGGTACCTGCACAGCGGCTCAGGACCCATCCAAGGTAGAGACATCTGCAGGTTCCATAGTCGAAGAAGCATCTCGTGGCATACCGGACTCCGAATGGGTCTCAGTAGAGGCCTGTGAATCTGAAGTAGTGGGTATCAGGGGCTGCGAAAGCACCTCACTGAGTACCGGCGAACTGGCGACTAGCTTAACGGAAGCGTCGTCGGTAGCTTTGGACTTATGCAGTTTGTCTCTGTCTTTATCTTTACGTTTTTTTGGAATGTCGGTAGTCAGATGGCTTACTGAAGCCATTTCTGGATAATTGAACCAAGTACCAAAATAGTTAGATGCCAAAATGAACCGATGACAAATAGTTCAAGGACTGAATAAGACACAAAACCGACAGCGAGGGATGTCGTGGTCTGGGCCTAAGCAAGGAATGCAGTACGAATTAAAATCTTTATGAGGTATTTGCTTTCCACAAGAAATACAATTGTTAACTTTTACTGACATCGGTTTAGAGCAAGAAAAAGGGTCCCCAATGGGGTACATAGCTTTTTTGAAGACTTCGGATCTGAAACTCAAAAACGACTTGCAAACTGTTTCTGCTTCGGGCACCGCACGGCAAGAAAGACTGATGAAATGGCATCGGCTGCATGCTTTATACCCCTGACTACCAGACGTCATGTAAGATGAGACAGCAACCAACGCAGAACCCAAGACTTCAATAATCAGGCCGACTGAGGGCTACCTGCAAGCAGATAACCCAAATGTAATGACTGCAACAGTGAAACACGAAGAACATCGGCAGCAGCAGAAGAGTGGGTGGGATGGTTGGGAAATTTTTCAAGGAACACACTAGCCACAGAGGCTAGCAACCGGAGGTTTTCAGAAACTTTAGCTTAATGTGTTAGTGGGGGATGGGGCAGGCACAGAATGCAAGAAGGTAAATGATAAGCAGAACATAAAAGTACTGAAGCACAAACTGGAGTAGGGACGAATCTCTCACTATCGAACTTCTACTACAGTTTACGGCACCAGACGATGCAGAAATTTACCAGTCCCACTGTTTATGGAAAAATGCAGTAATAAATGATTAATGCACAAATCTTGTGGTAGGAATATGCAGTTCTGCCAAAACTGTGAATTAAACTACAACACTTTGGCCCAGCAGGGTTTAAAATGCAAACAGCTTTATAAGTAATTCTACTTGAGGAAATAGAAGGGCAGAATAACTAAGAAACTAAAAAATACAGTCAGATGGAACACAGCAGAAACGTACATAGTAGTATACCTACACAGGTCACTGTAAATGCACATACTTGAGCAGAATTGAAATAATTAAAACAATTGAATTCTCTTCCCTTTTTTAATAGTGTTGCCACCTTTTAAGCGGGCCAAAGTGGGACAAGGGGGTGTGGCCAATATGACACTGGCCATACCCTCTACCATGACATCATCCCAGGAGTGGTGAAAGAGATGCTGTTATGAACTGGCTGGCTACTGGAATGGCTAAGCTGGCTGCTGGAGTGGTTAGCTAGCTGGCTGGCTGGTTGGTGGAGTGGCTAGCTGGCTGGCTGCTGGAGTGGCTAGCTGGTTGGTGGGAATAGTGTGAGAGTACCAGCTGGGTGGATGAATGGCTGGAAAGATGGATTAATGGCTGGATTGTTGGTTGGATGACTGGCTGAGTTGCTGGCTGGATGAATGTATGGTTGGAATGCTGGCTGGATGGATGGATGGATGGCTGCTGGAGAGGCTAGTGGGCTGGATGGCTACTGCAGTGGCTAGAAAGCTGGCTGGCTGAATGCTGGAGTGGCTATCAAGCTGGCTGGCTGATTGACTGCTGGAGTGGCTAGCTGGTTGGTGGGAGTAGCAGCTGGCTGGATTGCTAGTTGGCTGGATGAGTGGATGGCTGGATTGCTGGCTGGATTGTTGGCTGGATGACTGGCTGGATGAATGGATGGTTAGAATGCTGGCTGGATGGATGGCTGGCTGCTGGAGTGGCTAGTTGGCTGGATGGCTACTGCAGTGGCTAGCGAGCTGGCTGGCTGACTGCTGGAGTGGCTAGCAAGCTGGCTGGGTGACTGCTGGAGTGTCTAGCTGGTTGGTGGGAGTAGCAGGTGGATGGATGGCTGGCTGGATGAGTGGATATCTGGATTGCTGGCTGGCTTATTAGGAAAAAAAAATCTCGGTCTTTTTCTTTAGCCCAGCTGTAGAAGCGCTAAAAACAAACCACTCTACAGCTGTGGTCCTTGCAGGGCTTTTCCTGCCCCAATCTCCACCCCTTTCATGAACTGCAGCCAACTGCTGCACGATTTAAAGCACCCAGACCTAATAGGGAATAGCTCGGCCTGCAGGTCCAGGTTGTGACACAACTGAATTGCTGTGGAAAAGCCAGAAGTAATTGCGGCTTTTCCACAGTGATTCAGTGTGATTGAAAAGTGGGACTTTTCAAGTCCCGCTACTTAACACAGCAGGCAATGGGATGAGGCAGCTTAACCTGTGGGTGTCCAGCTGATAACAGGATGGGTGTGAGCTTATTTTTTTAAAAGAGGCTACTTACAGTTTCACACCCCTTGAAGTCTGGGAAAAAAGACATAGACGGCATGTGGTATTAAAGCCATCTCTGAGCAGAAACTTCAGAAAATGACAGAGGAATGGAATGCAAAACCGAAGGTACATGGAATAAAACTTAGTGCAGACAAGACAGTTGTCATAGCAACAAAATGGGAGAAATCAGAAGACAAAGAATGACACAGATGGGAAAATGATGGAACAGCTTTAACAGAGTCAAGTGTCTGGGAGGGATGGCTGAGGAAAAGGGAAGTCTGAATAAACAGGTTTAAAGCTATAACTGGAGGGGCTGCAGGCAAGAGGCACAGAGTGTCTGCAGTGGTGTGTGTGAAAGCAGAATGCCAATGGAGCTAAAAAGTAAGGTGTACAAAACTGTGGTGTGACTAGTGCTTGTGTTTGGCACAAAAACCTGGGCTGTGAAGGCAAACCAGTGGAGGATGCTAGAAGTGATGAAGATGAAGTGCCTGAGGAAGGTGGTAGGGTGCACACTGTGGGACAGATGAAGAAATGAGAATATCAGAGCAGAAGCCAAAGTAGCTCTAATTGCAGTGGACATTAAGGATAACAGATTGTGGTGGTTCAGTCACATGTGCATGAAAGCAGATTATTTGGTCAAGATGATTTGGCAGACACAGGAGGAATGTAAGAAAAAACAAGGGCATGTAGTCTACAGATGGATAAACTGTATAAAAGAATTCATGTGGCAGTGAGGTACAGTCTTGCCAGATTTCCAGAATCACAGGTTGGGACAGCCACCATTTTGATCAACAAAAAAAAGGTTCTTTTCTTATCATCAAAACTCATGCCCATTAATGAATAAGCATTTTTTTTGCCAACAACTTACAACTAAAAGAACAGAGCATTATTTTACAAAACCAATTCAGGATATCTATCTGGTACATAGAACAGGTACAAGTTTAGTGGATGATAGCAGCTTAATTCAGATTGCCCACAGCCACTGCCATGATGTAGAGTTAAAACCCTGACACTCTTCAGGTGACCTGAATTTGATTAGGGTCTCAGGTGCTAGATGGCTCTGGCAGGGAAGGATGGCATCCTCATCCTAGGGAGTATTGTATGTCCAGGGGCAAATGACAGCTATGGCAGTACAGATAGAGGAAAATTGCATACTGCAATCCCCAAAAGCAAAGGATGTCAGAAGTTTGACCAGAATCATCTCTTACATACCAAAGCTGTAACTACATTTTAATATATGGTCTCATTCTTAATCACACATGGTTATGCTCCTCCACCATAATACGCCACACTACACAGCTTGGTATACCAGCAGATTATACATTGTCACATTACACAGTTTGGGATGCCAACAGATTATACAATGTCACACTACACAGCTCAGGATGCCAGAAGATTATACAATGTCACACTACACAGCTCGGGATGCCAGCAGATTATACAATGTCTCACTACACAGCTCGGGATGCCAGCAAATTATACAATTATACAATGTCATACTACAGAGCTTGGGAAGCCAGCAGATTATACAATGCCACACTACACAGCTCGCAATACCAGCAGATTATACAATGAAAGACTACAGAGCTCACGATTCCAGCAGATTACACAATGTCACACTACACAGCTCAGGATGGCAACAGATAATACAATGTCACACTACACAGCTCGGGATGCCAGCAGATTACACAATGTCACACAATGTCACACTACATAGCTCAGGATGCCAGCAGATTATACAATGTCACATTACACAGCTCGGAATGCCAACAAATTATACAATGTCACACTACACACCTCAGGATGCCAGCAGATTACAAAATGCCACACTATACAGCTCAGGATGCCAGCAGATTATACAGAGTCACACTACACAGCTCGGGATGCCAGCAGATTACACAATGTCACACTACACAGCTCAAGATGCCAGCAGATTATACAGGGTCACATTACACATTTTGGGATGCCGGCAGATTATACAGTGTCACACTACACATCTTGGGATGCTGGCAGATTATAC
Organism: Protopterus annectens; assembly: GCF_019279795.1. Lineage (NCBI taxonomy): Eukaryota > Metazoa > Chordata > Ceratodontiformes > Protopteridae > Protopterus > Protopterus annectens. The sequence goes on along the minus strand of NC_056744.1, from coordinate 369,227,912 downwards.
AGTGTCACACTACACAGCTCAGGATGGTGGCAAAGTTATCAGCAGCTTATTCCTTACACTAAAAATGCATGCCTCTCAAACATCCTTGACTTTGCAGACCATCCCTCATTTTGCCTGATACTGCTGCCCTTACCCTCTTACAATTTGCGATTTTGTGCTAAATCAAAGAAGATTTCAGTCCGCTAATAATGCCACAAGTTGGTGTTTCCTGTTTCTCATTCTTCAGAAAATGCACAATGATGTGAAACCTGTTAGTCTATTAACTTTCTTTGTGGCACAAAAAACTAGTAGCAGTACAGGACTGGCCACAGTTTGTTCTTCCTGATTGGCTCCCTTTGCTTCAGGAACAGTTACTTAAGTGGCCCATATACTGTGATGCCGATTAGCTATAATGGCGATATGCAAGTTAGTCAAAAATCACAAAGCAGAGCATGTGGTTACAAATGCGGAGCTTTCCACACAATCTAGAGAACTTGGCTGCTCAATCGGGGTTTTCAGAGTGCAATGCAGGACACAGGGTTTGTCTGATGAACTTGGGAATGTCCCGCTGAAATCAGGATGTCTGACAACCTTGATGACGAATGACTGTTGAAGAAGGTAAAAGAGCAGCAGTGAAAGAAGAGAGGTGGTGACAGTTAATGAGACACCCAACCCCATGTAGAAAAATGGGAAACTGGGGTTGTAGACGATTTGGAATGTGGGTGAATGTCATGCTTTAACTAGTATGAGAGAACAGAACATTGAGGGTTGTAAAGCTCATGACTAAGTTACCTAACTATTCTGATTTATAAAAAGTGAAATGCTCACTGAATGACTTGAGTGTCATATATCGATCCAGCTTAGTGACTTTACGAAACAGCCCTGTTTACAGTTGTGTGGTAGAATTTTCAGATACTACAAAAGGTTTCAGAACCAATTAAGAACTTGCACGGTGTTGCACATTTTTTTTTTACCTGGGGGGAGTGGTCTGTGGTGTTGCATCAATGTGGTGTGAATGTTCTAAGACTTGATTGTGATACTTATAAGAGCACTACTTTGTTTTGAACACAGTATGATGCTGGCACTCTGACAAGTAGATGTCAAACTTGTAGAATGTAAGCCAGGCCTACAGACATTTGATTTTAGTCAAGAAGCATATAATTGAAACCAAAGCAAGAATAAGACCCAAGGAATGTGCAGTTAAGGAAATTTACAACCCTTAGAACTTCAAAAGTAACATTCCATCACCTGCAGTGCTATCTGCACAATTAAGTGACTAAAGTGGTCCACCATGCAGTAGAACATGGAAGCTGCATTAAGAGAAGAGGTCTGATATTGTTTCCAGAACCTTCTGTGTATAAATAGTCTGCAGTACATGAAGCAAGCTGATTATGCTCCAAGATAAGACTGTTTTGCACCTTTCTGACATCAGAAAGGAGCATTACATTACGGATTATGATCAGGTCTCCAATCATAATGAACGTATGTACTCGAGACGTGGGTGTCAAGAAAGGCACATCAAGAAGAATGCATTTTTCCAAGAATGAACTGGCAATTCAGTGTGCAAGCAGTGAAGCAGGCAGAATAGAAATCAGCACAGCCAAGTCAGAGGTCGTGTTCTGTCATGGAGAAGAGTGGACTGCTCTTTACATGTGAAGAAAGGTTCTCCCTGAAATGGAGAATTTAAGTCCTTTTGGATCTTATTCATAAGCGAAGGGAAAGGGGAATCAGGACACTGACCAGCAGATGGACTGGAAGTGTTGCACCAGTGTGGTGGTGAAGTAAGCACTATGTCATAGGAAGACGCTCTCAGTTTACTGGTCATTCTACGATCCATCCTTATCAGTGGTCATCAGCTTTGAGTAGTGACCAGAAGGATTACATCCTGGATGCATGCAGAAAAGAAGTTCTTCCACAGGGTAGTTGAACTTCCTAGACATGGAAGGGGGATGTTAGGGACTTTAAAAAAAATGCAGCCTTAATGATGGCTCCTCTTAGCTGGCTCTTGTCCTGGTGCAGGAGAAACAATAGGCCAGCTGGGTGAGAGGAGACCTAATAGCCATCAAGCAGGGATGGGGAAAAAGTGCAAAAAAAAATCCACTTATTAGATCTGCTGTAGTTATTCAGCAACTGCTTAAATATTTTTCTGTATTTTCTATTCACCTTAATCTGTGTTCTCTAACATTAGTAATACTGATTTATCTCTCATAATTTTCTTAGTCTGTCTCTTCAGCTTGACCTGTTTTTGCTATACTGAAACATATCCTGATATATATCATACCCTTCAATTACTATCAGTTAGGTTCCTCCTGCAGACATGAGTGATATGAAAGCATAATATAAATACTGTTGATTGTTTGGTATACCTTGCTTAATGTAGTTGATGTTTAAAAATTACCTACTACTCTTTAAATATTCAGAGACTGCTTTTCATGTATACAGACAATGTTTAATATATATTTCTAACATTGTGCATTTTGGTCTAGTAAACAAAACAAATCAAATAAATAAGTCCATGAGAGCTCATAATGGTGAGAGGATTTGGCATAATGGTTAAGGTCTTCATCTTATAGACACAGGGTATAGGGCTTGATTCTGACCTCAGGCTATTGGCTAGGCTTAAAATGGCCCTTCAAAGCAGTTAGCCTAGTATTCACCTATGAACAATACAGCCATCACTCCTTCAAGCTGAGAAGAGTGAGTAGACGTGAGTACACATACAAAATAGTCTCAACACAAAAAAACCCTTTTTTAAGTTAGCCAGTAGGGTTTAACAATGGTCAAAGCCTACTGGTGTATGGCAACAGAATCTAGTTATAAGGCTATTATATTTTGCCATATGCTTATGTATTATCATATCATATTATCTTTTGATATCTAAAAATGTTTTTGTAAGATTATCAAGTGGGTCTCAATATTACGTACCATTGTTAAACCCTACTGGCTAACTTAAAAAGTTTTTTTTTGTGTTGAGACTATCTATTTTGTATGGTTATGTATCTGTTAATGAATACTGAATGCTTTAATAATACATTATATACTTTTGTGACACAATTATATCATATATTCATACTTCAGTGTTATTTTGATAATAGACTGTATACTAACAAACTCCATGTTGATTTGATCTTATATTCTACTGATAATACATGGCACCACTCTGTATGTAAATTTAAAGATTTTCTCATCAGGAGTAGTTTATGTATAACAAAAAATATTATATGCTGTATTTTTGATATAATCTGTATCAGATATTCATATAGTATCACTATGTTTATAATGCTTCTATTATACTAAGGGTAAACAGTGATTTGAATGTGACAGTCATTTTGAGTTTGGGATGAACTAAACCATGTTTCCATTGGTTGGTGGTTTCTATAAATATTCAAGAATCATTTTGAACCACAAATGCTTTTTCACTGATAAAGGCTGGATAGCCGAAACCGGTTTGAATTGATATCAGTGCACTTTGTTGCATTTATGCTTAAATAAATATTTATTTTATTATTTTTGGTTTGGAGGTGTTTATATGTTGCAAATGCTGGCCACTGGTGTCTTACTATGTTATGGTATAGCCGACCACATTAGTGCCAAATGACATGGACACCTGGTAAAGTTGTCACTGAGTACTCCCCCCAGGGATATATATATATATATATATATATATATATATATATATATATATATATATATATATATACACACACACACACACACACACACACACACACACACACATATATACATGGCCAAATGACATGGACACCTGGTAAGGATGTCACTGAGTACTGCCCTCACAGAGAGGTATATATGGCCAAATGACATGGACACCTGGTAAGGATGTCACTGATTACGTCTCCCACAGGGAGGTATATATGGCCAAATGACATGGACACCTGGTAAGGATATCATTGGGTACGTCCCCCACAGGGAGTTATATATGACCAAATGACATGGACACCTGGTAAGGATGTCACTGAGTACTCCCCCCCCCCCCAAGGGAGGTATATAAGTACTCCCCCCCCCCCACAGGGAGGTATATATGGCCAAATGACAGGAGTTCATGGAGCAGACCCTGGACATGTTAGACAGATTCTTTCTTTTGGCTCACCTTGGAATGCCAGAGGATTCCTCTCACTGTGATAAGCTGGAAACTAGTGTTGATGACACAGACGTCTGACCTACCTGCTTCAGCTTCAAATACCATCACCAGGGTAAGTCCTTTACAAAATGGATGGACAGAGAGCATTTGTTTCACAAATCAAAGAGTTTGGTGGGGTTTTATTTTTTTATTTATTTTTTTTTGGTCTGCTCAAACCTCATTACTACCGACCGGTCCCCAAGTGCCCAGAGTCCACACGGCTGTATCAGCCATCTTCCTAATCCTCCAAATTACTCCTGTGTTGCTGGATCCAGTCAGAGATCTTAAGGGCATCCTAGGAGCTTAGCCATCTGTGCTTACATCCGGTGCTTTTTTTTTTTTTTTTTGGTAATTAAATGCTGTACGCACTTTTCCTTTCCCCATTCCCACACTCGTTGGTTACATCTGAGGGCACACCCTTCTTTAGACCACACTTCCCCTTAGGCAGTGTCACCAAATAGCACCCCACAGGACAGGCATTCTCATCTCTCCCTGCTGCTCTGCAAATCACCTGGGCCACTAATCAAACCTGGGTCAGCTGAACCATAGTCAGGACTTTATTCCCCTATGTCACCAGAGTGTCTGGAAGAAATTTGGTGGTTTTGTTTCACTTATGAATATTGATCCATCCATTTTTAAACTGCTTCTCCTTGTGACAGACAAGACGGCAGAAAGTTAAGGAGACTAGATCAGACTTCCCTATCAGCAACAACAATCTCAGCTAATCCTTTGGGATCCCTAACCATTTCTAGGAGAGCTAAGGATATAGTCCCTCTAACATGCCTTTGACCTCCTCCTAGTGGTGACCCACATTTGGTCCACTTCCCAAGGGAAGCATCCAAGCAGCATTCTCATACAGCACCCAATCCACCCCAATTTGCTCTTCTCAACAAGGCAGGTTAAAGGATGTAGTCCTCCAGGACAGCCAAGGTCTTCATTCTATTACAGAAAGTAAACCCAGCTACCTTACAAAAGAATAATCTTTCAGTCATTTCTACTATGATCTCATCCTCTGAACCACTAACTGAGTTTATGACCACAGATAAGGAAGTGGTCCATAGACCGACCATTATAGGCTCATAGGTAGGTACTAGGCTATCTGCCCAAAGGCATTTATAAGCCTAGCCAGAATGTGTTGGCTTTCACTGTCCCCTTAGATTAGTTCCCTATGCCTCTGCCTAGCAGAGCCACTGAAGTGATCCCTGGGGTAAACTTTCCGTTTCCCATCCACTCGTCAAGATTTCTCTTGAAGAGTGTTAGTGAGGAGCTCTGCCTAATGTAGACTGGAATCTTGTTCCAAAGTATGGGAAGTCTCTAGGACAGGAATCTATCCCTCCAGCATGTCCTATTTATTGTTGTGGTGAGGTTTAGATCCCTAAAGGCATGTGGCTCGAGGGAATAAGGTTTTCTTTAGGTGGAGCATATCCATCAATTTTGGGTTGGACATGGCCTTGTATGTCAGGCAGAGATCACCTCTGAGTAGGCGGTATGCAACAGAGTACAGCTGGAGTTTCTTCAGTCGAGCTGCAGAGGGCATCTGTTTGAGGCCAGTGATCCTCTTGGTGAGGTACTTCTGTGGTCTTTCCAGCTGTTGCAGGTGTCTTGTAAGGTACATCCCAAATGGGGCGTTGTACTCTATAATGGGTCTGATGAGTGATGAGCAGAGGGGCACAATGACCTCTTTTGATCTGGATGCAAACCCTTTCGTGATTAGGTGGGCCACATAGAAGGATTTTCTAACCACTTTGGCAATGTGATTATCAAAGGAGAGACCGTCTACTTGGGTCCCCAGATCCCTTATTATGTTTTCCGTATTTAGGGGACTATCACCTATGTTGTAGTTTGTGGGTACTTTGTTTTTTCCAAAGGGGATGGCTATGCACTTTTTGGCATTTAGCTTGAGGCCATGATTTCAACACCAGGTATTTGTCTCAGTGAGACTCCTTTGGAGGATGTCTGTGTCAGCCGGAGAGTCAATTATAGCCCATAGTTTGCAGTCGTCTGTGAACCTGATCAGCCATAGTCCTCCTGTGCTTGCCATTTTGTAAAGAACTTACCCTGGTGATGGTATTAGAAGCTGAGCAGGTAGGTCAGATGTCTGTGTCATCAACACTAGTTTCCAGCTTATCCCAGTGAGAGGAATCTTCTGGCATTCCCAGGTGAGCCAAGAGAAAGAATCTGTCTAACGTGTCCAGGGTCTCCTCCAGGACCTCATGTCATTTGGCCATATAGTCAATTATAGTCCATAGTTTGCAGTTGTCGGCGAACTTGGTCAGCCATAGTCCTCCTGTGCTTGCCTGTACCTCTGAGAAGTATATGCCGAACAGGAGGGGTCCTAGGACTGAGCCCTGAGGAACACTACTTGTATCCGGTTTAGAGTCAGACCTAGCTCCCGCAATTCTCACCATGTGGGTTCTGTTCGTGAGCCAGTTGGCAACCCATCTTGTGACATAGCGGTTTATGTTTAGGCTGGTGAGCTTGTCTATAATACCAGAATGGGGAATGGCGTTGAAGGCCTTTGCGAGTTCTAGGTAGGCTGTGTGTACCACCTTTCCTTCGTCTATAGCCTTGGTAACTGTCTCAAAGTAGTCCACCAGGTTTAGGAGGCATGATCTGCCCTTAAAGCCGAACTGGGTAGGATCCAGTGTTTGGAGGTTCCCAATGTCTCTGTTAATGAGGTCCATGATGATGCACTCCATAGCCTTGCAGACCAAGCTAGTCAGGCTTACAGGGTGATATAGTTCCTGGGGTCTGTTGTGGCTCCACCTTTGTGGAGCGGAATAACCGTTGCTGTGCACCACTCTGTGGGTACATAGCCATTAAATGAAGAGCTTCATCCTAACAACTACACTAACCCTTTACCATCACTTCTTCTGAACAAAATATGCAGAAACATTCTGCTGACTGAACCTTGCAAGATTGTCAAACATACTAATGAAAACAAGCATGCCCAATTTCCTTCTGAAATGTAGACTGATGAAAGCAAACTCTGGCTGACCAAGTCTGCAAACTATTGCCAACTATGCACATGAATCTCAAGTACTTGGCCCTTCTGTACCAATCCAACACAACTGCAATGTGAAGGAGCCATACCAACCCAACTCCTTACATAAGTGAATGCTGAACATATATACAACAGTGCAACTGTTTCCTGTATAACTGCATTTTAGTAAGTGGTGTGCTTGTGTGCATAAGAGGATTGCATTTGTACATACTCCACCAGATATGCATATGTTTCTGGAATGCTTATCTGACTGTGCTTTCCATGAGGAAGTCAGAAGCCATTGTTGATCAGAGTATTAATGTATACATCAAAAAATTACAAGCTGCACTGCAGCTCTAAACTCATTCATGACATACAGCTCCCCATCATATCACTATAAACTGGTCAGCACTTCACTAGAGTTACATAATACAAAACCAAGGACTCAACAAAAATAAAATATTGCTTAATGACCACAATTTTGCTAATGTGTAGAGATTCGTGAGGACTTACCTCTGTGGTTTCTGGTTTACTGTTTGCTCCAGACAGAAGAACCCCCAAATCTAAGGAGTGTGGCCTGGTACACTGGCGTTTAGCCCTTCCCTGTCGAAGCTGCACACCTGGTGCTGAGCGCTTCCCATGCAGAGAGGAAAGATCTGACCGCAAGCGCTGAATTTCTTTTGCCATATTCACTATCAGCTCGGAGTCAAACCTCTTTTCTCCATTCACTGACAGGTTAAGGTCCAGTTGTTCTTTCAACAGACCGATAACCATCTCAGCATTTTCTTGCTTTGCCTTTAGCTTCCTGAACGCTTCCCTTAGGTCCTCTTCATTGAGGTCTTCTACCTCTTCTTTCTCATTTTCTTCTCTCTCCCACTGTCCAACCCCAACATCTCCAACTCGCTCTTTCAGTTCCGTGTTCTCCAAATGCAAACTCAGCAACGTGCTCCTAGAAAATTACAAAACATAGCCCACACATTATAACACACTTGTTTAGGGTACCATTTTGTCTCAAAGGCTGATCTACGTACATGTAAAATGGTGGTGTTACTTCTGAACAACAAAGGGTTCATGGGGTTGTACATTTATTACTGAAATGTGAAATCTTATAGTACAAACTATGCTATCATCCCATGGAAAGTAGTAGTTGGCACCTTATTACCAAAATAAAACGACTTGAAAAATTGTGCATTTCTACTGCTTCATACGGAATAGCATATTTTTTGTAATACTTACAAAAAAAAAAATCACATTTTATTATAATGTATAAAGGCATTTGCCATGCTCATGTTTTTAAGGCCAGAAATCAAGACTGTTCCGTGAACAGAGGAACAAGACTGTTCCGTGAAGAGAGGAACACCGTAAGGAATTAAAGAATTAACAGGATTAAAAGAAAATGTCAGAGTATACAACCAGACATAACAAAATACCTTTCTAAACGCATCTAAAACAGTTAAAACAACCTTAAGAGGGGTGCTTCAAGCTAGAATGCATTTACAGCAGGTTTTCCACAAACTGCATGTGCTAAGGTTAGTTGGCAGATTTGTAACCACGAGGTTGCAACTACAAGTATGCAAGTTTACAAATTCAGTCAGCTTGATATGAACACATATTATTTGCAGCTCTAGTTATTTTGGATAAACTACAGACGTCAGTCAAAACTAGGTGCATTTTATGTCGACAGCAAGAGTACATTTGCATGTTGTTAAAAAAAAAAAAAGAAATTTCATTTTATAGTAATGAGAATTATGGCTACAGCAGACACTATCTTACTGAATTTGTTAGGATCAAAATAAATCGCTGTTGCAGAGAAAAATGATGAACAGGGTGTGTACAGTCATGTGACAACAACAGAAGAATATTATTGGGGGTTTCAGTCTCTAGTGAACTTTCTGCATTCAAGAAAGGGAGTCATCTGTAAATATAAAGGTTGGTTCTACGGTATAGAAGAATGAAGCCATCACAGTGGCACAGGATCGATTAGCAGCTTGGGTGCTGGAAGAGATCGCCAGAGAAGGACATAAAAGACAAGAATATTAGCCTATTTGCCTGTTCCGGGGGGGGGGGTACACCCATTTCAGGGACACAGTACCATCCACATACCTTCAGTGGAGACCAGTATGTTGTTTGGATTTGACAGCTTACAACAAAGTCAGGGCTATCTGAAGGGTTATGTTGCCTTTATGAGAAACACACCACGTTCTTTGCCCTTGTCAAATCTACCACTTTGGTATTTTCAAAGACGTGTATGGAGAAAGAGTTAGGGCTTAAGTATAAATCCTCTGATGGTTGTCTGTATTATGTTCATGCCACATGCTGTCATCCTACAATGGGGAAACATGTGGGCATAGCCTTAATGTTTGGCAGGCCTGAGGATCTAAGTGCAGTCAAGAAAGAGAAATCATCTATACTCATATTAGTCCTGTTTGTGTTCCAAACCTCTGGTTATGTTTACTATTGTACCGCTATTGTCCCCCTTGCTTGTTTTGAACTAAGCTAAATAAAGACATAAAGGAAGTGATGCAGTGTTGTAGCCATGAAACACAGACCATTCCAGGAGGTGTTCTGGAGAATGCAGAGAAGCACTATATACTCACAAGACTCTGTGCAGAGACTGTTTTTTCACCTCTAGAAAGGGCTGTCCCAGATTCAGACAACAACCTATCCAAGGCAGAGGCCACATACACTATATCCCCTCCCAAGTGTTCACTTCATAATTCCTACTTTGACTTGGAGCAGGTTAGCCCCCCTAAGAAGGCATCAAAAGTGGAAGAAGCAAAGGCCGTTAGAAACCTCTAGGGTGCATAGCCACAGAAAGTGACACAGGAACTCAAATGAGAAGGAAACCGCTCCTGTACGGGGAGTCCATTCTTACGACAGTAGAAAATGGGAACAGACAGGTAAGATCCGAGACAGGTGCTATGGTAGGAGAGGGTACACAAAGTGAATACTGGGATTTCAGGAACAGAAGCTGAAGGTAAACATATCTAAAAGCAAATAAGGTCCCCTGAACTACCTTGTCTACCCATTTCTGTATGTACTGGATACACTGCATGATTTTATTCTGTTGCTGTTTTTGACTTCATTACCTCTTTGTGAAGGCTACTCCAAACATTTACTATCTTTAATATGTCTTTGTGCATCATTATTCATTCACCTTGTAATATCAAACTAGGTTCTTTTATTCTAATACATTATTTCTGGTACTGATTCATCTGGCCTGTGACTAATATACTGAAGCCTGCTTGGCTAAGACTGTCAAATCAAGTGTTGATAAATTATCCTGAAGTTGGGGGTGCAAGATACACAGCTTCCATGCATACTGGATGCTAGGGTTTGCCCTCTACATAAAAAACATTCTTTGGAAACTGGTTCTGTTTACAAGTTTCAATTAAACAAGGTTCAATGAGCTCATTTTTTTATGAGGTGACCTATAATCTTCCCCCCTTTCTTTTTCCAAAGGTGGTGCTTCCTTACAGTTTGTGTATTCCAGTTAGGTTATTATTTTTTTCTATAGCCCCCACCTTTCTTTCTTAAAGATTCTACATGTTAACATCTTTTATATGGATTCCTAGCAGACTGACTGTGCATCATCTTCATTGCCCTCCTCTGACCTGCCTCTGCGTTGCCTAGAATATTCTGCACTGCAAAGATCTCTAAAACTGTATGTAACAGCCTAGAGCGGCTCTTAGCAGCACTCTATATACAGAATGACAGCTTCTTGTTTTACACTGGTAATGTACTTTCCTGTGCATTTCAGAATGTCAGCAGTGGGTCCTGTTGTGCTCCCTCACATTATTTGCTTACATTTAAATAATCTGATACAACTAATTGCAGACCGCTTATAAGCCCATGTATGCCCATGAACCTTGGTGTCCTAAGACACTTGGGGAGGATGGAAAGATGCAAGGAATTGTGTCCTTGCTCCAGTGGGGATTAGTAGATTTTTTGAACACTTCTAATGCTCTCCTCTTAGTTAAAAGACACCGCACAATGCCTGTTACTCTCTCTGCCTTTACTGTACAGTTCCACCCCAAAACAAACTTCATCTATTAATCATCAGGTGAACACCCCATGCATCCCTACTGCAAAAGCTGCAATCCTGGGTTTTCTCTTAGGTAGGACTCTTGCACTACAACTACGGCAATTCCCCCTGCTCCCTGATGTCCCCTCCCCGCTGACCACTCCTTGTTCTGGACATCTCTCTCCCTGAAATTAGTATTTAGTGTTCAAGCTATTAATTTGAGTTGTGATCATCTGGGGTGTAGTCAGATCAAAAACTTCTATGTCACACAGTAACCTTGACCAACATCCCTTTACTTATTTGCTTCTGCCATATATATTTATTTTTTTTTTGCAAAGAATACAGACTTAAAGAGCTGCAAGTGAACAGGAGGCAGGCTGAAGGTGCAATGTGTCAGCTCAGGGCAGACACGAGAGTATTACTTCAGAGAAAGGGTTGCAAATAAGCATAACAACTTTGTTAAAAACGTTTTAAAAGAAAAATGAGTCGAAGAGTTTAAGAATAATGGGGCAAGCATAAGGCAATTCTTAAGAGTGTTGGGGAAAAAGTAATTAAGTTACTACATTCTACAATTTATTTCAATACATAGAAACAGACAGATGAGGCTTGTCATCTGGTCTTATTTGCCTCTAAATTCTATGTTTCTAAGTGTGGCTTTTCAGGGAGTAATACAAAGATTCTTACTATATCAGTTGATCTATATTAAGATGACTTTACTTGACATGTTATTAGTTAATTCATCCTTTCCACCCATAATGATATGGCAAAGGTTTCGGGAACAATCAGCATTCAGTAGTGTGTGTGTGTGTGTGTCCATTCTGAAGAATTCATGTATTACCATGGACATGCATGCAAGCCTGTTCCCTGCACACACCAGCTCATCCCTTCAGCCAACAGAAAGCACCTTCCTGCAAAGGTACTAAATTAAATTAAATCAAAGACAACACTAAAATTGGTAGACCCACAGCAGATGTACTTTGGGAAACTTTGATGAAAGTCTAAGCTACCATCATACCTCTCAACCACTTAGCTCAAGAAATCTGGACAACGCCTTACATTATGGGGGACAAAGGCCCCAAAATAGGGGCATATTTTAAACTGTGCTCTTACAAACTTAGAAAATAGATAGAATAACATGGTTTGTGTTAAAATACATTTTTCTAAAGGACATGAAGTCTGAAACTCAAATGTATGTCATTATTTAGTAATTTCATTCCTCAGATCATCCAAGTGATTTGTCAGAAAAACATAAATTTTATGAGGAACAGACCAAAATTTTCAGGTGAAAATGTGAACATTCTGCAAACATCTGTACAGTTGAGAGGTATGTGGCTAACATACACATGTAGAAGTGTGACTTCAAGAAGTGATTGCTCATCTAGAAGTTATTTAATTTCTCATCTGCTTACAAAAGAAGTCAAACAATAACCATCAACATACTGCTTACCCTGTCTAGAAAATGCTTTGTGATCATTACAATTCATTCCCAGAAGAATGCCTCCGTCCTTCAAAACACAAAAAAAATACTAAGATTTATTTAAGTTCACAACAGTATCATTAAACTGTCATAAAATCAAATAGCTACTTAAAACCCAGAGGGCCACCTAGCTGTAAAACAACTTAACATTCAAACTTATAAATTACCCAGCATTCATTCTCTCACTCATGACCAGGACAGTGCCTGCCCTCACAGACTTCCATTTACACTAGCCCTAGCTAAAAGAAACTTCATTCAGATTGCTCCTGCCACATGCATCATCATCCCTCAAAAATCAGGAATACAGACAATATAGGTGCATTTAGAAAGCTTCTCACAGACCACTTGGTTGAAGACAATAAATATGCCTGCTATGGGTCACTAGGGTAGTTTGACTGCATGGTGTATGCATCTTAATTGGATCAGTTCAGCCTACAAAGGCATAAACTATACAATCACTGTTTGCCTACCTGACAACTGGCAGAAACTTGGCTGACTGATTCTAATAACATTGTATATATGTGAATAGCAACTAAAAGGTATACAGTGCACTGCTTTAATTACAACTAGTAGCCTCTCAACTCAAGCAACAACTTGCTTTTACCTAAGACTGCTTTATACAATCTTCATACATAAACATATAGCAAATTACTCTGACTTTAAAACAGAGTATTCCTTTGATATACTTTTCTGCTCTGCCAGATTTGCAAATTAATTTGTGCAAATACGTAAATTCCATCTGAATGTGCTGTACCATGTCATTTTACTGTAAACTGTTTTACTTAATTGCATAAAGTGAACATTTTTCATAAACTTCCGCTGACAGTATTAGACATAAGGGCCTGGCACATGCCTGAGAAGGGTGCTTGGTGCAGTGCACCTGCCCAATTAAACATAAATAAATAAAACTCAGGAAATAACAATGAAGACTTTTACATCCACACGGCGTTAAGAATGATTTCAACTGCAGAGACAAGCCAGGTGCTGAACTGAGGGCTCGCAGGGACAGGGCAGGTGCTGAACTGAGGGCTTGCAGGGACAAGGCAGGTGCTGAACTGAGGGCTTGCAGGGAAAGGGCAGGTGCTGAACTGAGGGCTTGCAGGGAAAGGGCAGGTGCTGAACTGAGGACTTGTAGAGACAGGGCAGGTGCTGAACTGAAGGGCTTCTTAGCATGCCCAATGACCTGTCATATTCCAACTTGTAAATGGGTTGGGATTAATGAATGTACAAGTAGGAGCCAGACTCTGAGCTGGGTACGGGTATTACTCCAGCTGTTAGTGACAGCCTTTTTTTAATACCAGATGGCCTTCTTTTTGCCAGGGACAAGAATTCAAGAAACTATACTTGTTTTAGCCACCAATGAATTATAGGAATGAGATTTGGTCTTTCTGCCCAAACCTTTGCAACATGATGTGGAATGAGAAGTAATGGTATGAATGCATATGGAGACTTCCTATGCCTTCCTACACCACAAAATGGAAAATGCATCACCTGACTCAACTTGAAATAAGTCGGTATGGATCAGTATTCAACGCCAGTTTACAAATTTAAAGTGTTCCTTTTCAGTTTGACTACACATCCTGGAACTAAACTGCTGCACTGTATTTTCCACCCCATCTTATCAAAATTACATGGGTGGCTTCTTAGTCACATGTTTCATAAACTTTTTATTAACAATATGCCCACATGATTCTACTACATTCCTTGCTGATATCACTTGATGGATAGTGTGGGGTTAGTCAATAGCCTTTAATGGACAGAAGCCCCCACATTCACTGTGGGGTGCATCTGGTAAAGTCTGTTAATACATTTGCAAACACTACGTGCACAGACATCAATGAAGGTGAAGTTCAATGAACTTTTCAGTGATACGTGAGGAAAAAGTACAGTTTTGTACCTACCATAAATGTAGATGTTCGAGGATCCACATTGCTGCAGTCCTTACTATTGGGTAGTCCGCTGTCCAGTCGGCCCGAATACCAGAGTATATGGCTGACGTCGGTCAGGGCGCATTAGACTGACGTCAGTACGTCAGGGTACTAATGCGCATGACCGACGTCATATCCTCAGTCTTTTCTTGCCCCAGATGCCAGAAGACCCTAAAAAGACAAGGCCCAAAATACCTGCACCAAAAATATGTACAATATATACAAAAATATATACAAAATATCAACATATAACCTCACCTACACAACCACCCCTAAACAGAGAGGGGAAGGAGGGAGGGTAAATTGGACTGCAGCAATGTGGATCCTCGAACATCTACATTTATGGTAGGTACAAAACTGTACTATGTTCTTCGTTCCACATTGCTGCAGTCCTTACTATTGGGTAGAATCCCAAAGCAGAGGTAAGGGAGGCTGGCAAATCATAAAGAAGTAGGAGCTGACAACAGGCCTTGCAAAACAGCTGTGGCAAAACCAGCCCTAGACTTAGAGTAGATAGGAAGGTGATAATGCTTAGAGAAAGTATGCACTGAACTCCAAGTAGCTGCCTCCAAAATATCCTTAGTTGCCACCCCCCTTAGAAATGCTGTTGAAGTGGCAGTAGCCCTAGTGGAATGAGGCCTAATCCCAGCTGGAATCTCCTTGCCATGATGGGAATAACAAAATCCAATGCAAAACCCAATCCATCTAGAAATAGTTTGTTTTGACACAGGCTTGCCCTGCGAAGTCAAAGCAAAAGAAACAAACAACTGCTGAGACTGCCTAAAATCCTTAGTCCTGCTTAAATAATAACGCAATTGCCTGTGTACATCTAAAGTGTGCAAAATCTTTTCCCCTTTATTTTGGGGGTCTGCATAAAAAGTAGGCAAATGAATAGTTTGGTTTAAAGCCACACTAGAAACCACCTTAGGCATAAAGGAAGGATTAGTACGTAATGATACCCTATCCTTATGGAAAATCAAAAAGGGCTCTACTGCCATAAGGGCCTGCAACTCAGACACCCTTCTTGCAGAAGTAATAGCCAACAGAAAAGCAGTCTTCCATGACAAGTATTTCAATTCAGCAGTAGCCGCAGGCTCAAAAGGTTGTAGAGTAAGTTTTTCCAACACAAAATTGAGATCCCAAGCAGGAGTAGGAGCTCTACGTGGGGTCTTATATTCTTTGCCCCTCTAAGAAACTGCTTGAACAAAGGATGCGAAAACAATGGTGGGTCACAATCATAGTGAGCTGAAATTGCTGCAGCATGAATCTTAATGGAAGAGAAGGACAAACCTTTGTCCAATAACTCAGTAAGATATTGAAGAGCCACACTCAAATTAGGCTCAGAAATCTCCAAATTCTTTGCTGTACTCCAAAATAAAAATCTCTTCCATTTTTCTGCGTACACTTTCCTTGTACTAGGTCTTCTAGCTTCCATAATCACATTTAAAACTTGTTGAGGAAGTTGAGACCTGCTGTGTTTCAACACAGAATATGCCAGGCTGTTAGATGAAGAGAGTGAAGCTTGACATTGAGCAGATGACCGTCCTTCTGAGATAACAGATGAGGAATCAAAGGTAAAGGCCATGGAGGCTTCCTTACCAGACTCCTTAGTAGTGGGTACCAGTGTTGCCGAGGCCAATCTGGAGCTATCAAAATCATCCTTGGCTTGTCTTGTCTGACTTTTAATAGCACCTTTGGAAGAAGAGGCAGAGGTGGAAAGGCATACACATCAACTGAAAGACAGAGCATCCACTTTCCAAGCTGTGTGATGAAACCCCTTTGTGCAAAACTTTGGCAGCTGATGGTTTAGTGGAGAAGCGAACAGATCTATGTCTGGAGTTCCCCATGACACTGTCAATTTCTGAAATACATGAAGATCCAGTTTCCACTCGTGGGGATCCATGATTTGTCTGCTTAATACATCTGCTAAGGAGTTCTGTGCTCCTGGCAGAAACCTTGCCTGAAGAGTTAGTTGCAAGCTTAGCGCAGTCTCCCATAAAATCATTGCTTGCCTGCATAGAGGATAAGAATGTGTTCCCCCTTGCTTGTTGATGTACCACATGACAGTTGTGTTGTCTGTTAGAATCAACACCTGCCCTGGAAGAAGTAACTCCTTGAAAGCCATTAATGCAAACTGGACTGCTAACATCTCCTTCATGTTGATATGTAGATGCTGTAGTCTGGCAGGCCACTTGTCTTGTATCCACTTTCCATTTAGATGAGCTCCCCAAGCAATGTCCGAGGCATCTGTCGTTAAAATCTGACTCGCCTCTGGCCGGGTCACAGAGAGTCCCTTGTTTAGGTGACATTCCTGAGCCCACCACAAAAATTCTTTTTGAAGGCAAGGTATTATTTGAATGACAGTGTCCAAATCCTGGCAGTGCTGTGTCCATACATTCTTGAGATACCATTGTAGCTTCCTCATATGCAGTTTGGCATTGGGAAGCACCAGAATACAAGATGCCATGAACCCTAATGCTTGAAGGACTGTCCTTGCAGTCAGCACGGACTGATGAGATAGTTGATGGAAGTAAAGTGATAGACTCTTTTGTTTGTCCGGGGTTAAAAGGCCATCTGGGCTGCTGTATTCAGTCTCACACCCAGAAAGCACATGTCTTGAGAGGGTACTAGACTGGACTTTATTTCGTTCACAGAATACCCTAGGCATCTTAGCACTGCTATAACATATTCCAGATGCTGTAGAAGGTCTTCCTTTTCTTGAGCCAGAATCAGGCAGTCGTCCAAGTAAGGATAGATTTGAATTCCTTTTAGCCTGAAGTAAGCTATCACTGGAGCCAGAACCTTTGTGAATACTCTGGGCGCAGTAGATAAGCCAAAGGGCAATGCAGAGAACTGATAATGAGAATTTCCAGCTCGAAACCGCAGATACTTCCTGCAACTTAGCCTTATAGGCACATGAAGGTAAGCTTCCTTGAGATCTAAAGTTACCATCCAGTGATCTTTGCCCAGCAGAGGTAAAAGCTGTTGTAACGTCAACATCTTGAACTTGGGAATGTCCAGATAAGTGTTGAGGAGAGATAAATCCAAAATTGGTCTCCACGTGTTCCCCTTCTTTGGTACCAGGAACAGGCGAGAATAAAATCCTAGGCCCCTTTCTGATACAGGGACTGGCTGAATGGCCCCCATCTGGAGTAACTGAGAAATTTGCTTGTGAGCCTCTTTTCTTTGTGGAGGAGGAACGTCTGGCATGCCTTTGAAAGGGGCAATGTATGGAAATAAAACCTGTAACCGTGGTGAATGATATCCAACACCCATCTGTCTTGAGTAATTAAATCCCAATTTTCTTTGAAAAGAGACAGTCTTCCTCCCAAAGGAGCTGCCAGACGAGAATCTACTGGCAGCTGAAAAGGCAGGTCATTGGGTCTGTTTACGAAAGGACTGACCCCTGCCCTCACCAGAAGTCTGAGCAGGTGAACTCCCTGTTCTAGGCCTAAAAGAACCTTGAGCTCTGCCCCTACCACGTCTAGACCTACCCCTAGACTGGGAATCATAAGCAGGATATGTCCACCCCTTAGAAGGCCAATTTCTACTAAACTTGGTGGCTGCACCTGCAAAAATCTTTAACAGTTTGCATAGACTTAGCTTTGTCCTCCATTTTCTTTAAAACTGCTTCCACAGGCGAACCAAACAACACATCAGACTGTAAAGGAGCATCCAAAATCCTTGTCTTAACATGCTCAGCTAAATTCTGATCCCTCAACCAGGCATGCCTGCGAAGAACAGAACTAGTGGCCGCCACCCTCGAGGAGGCCTGTACAGCATCAAAACCACATTGCAAAGAATGCTTACCCACTTGTTCAGACACATGAACCAAATCCAGCAACTCTTTACATTCAATACCTTCCGCCAAAGCATCCACCTTAGATTTCAATTGTGAAAGGAGAAAATTTTGATATTTTAGCATATGAAACTGACAATTCAACGCTCTCATGGCTAGAGTGGAAGAAGTATACACTTTCTTTCCCCACCTATCCAAAGCCCTTGCCTCTTTATCAGTGGGAACAGGATTTTTAACCACAGAGGCCTTAACACCTTTAGGCCCCTGAGAAACAGTTTCTGGGTCCGCCCTAGGACTCTTAAACAAATACTTATGAGCTTGGGCACCCTATAGTACCTATCAGGTTTAACAGGAGCAGGAGGCAAAGAGTCAGGGTTCAGGAAGCCTCTGCAAAAACATCTTCCACCACATTCAACACAGGAGGTATAGCTAAGGGCCTATGCTGGGGTAAAACAAGAATTCCCTAAGCCTTTTCCTGGAATCAGAGTAATCCTGGCCTTCCCATTTAAAGTGCTCCCTCATGGAATGCAGAGTCTCTGAAAATGAGAAATCCTCAGGAGGAGAAGCTGTAGGAGTGGAATCATCCACATCAGAATCAGAATAAGGAGGATACTCCTGCAAATCTCCCGAGGAAGACTCGGATGCCTCTGACCCCTGTTCAAAACAATCAAACTCGGTTCCACCCTAGGCCTCTTATCAGGAGGGGGCATAGAACCTCTAATCATAGTAATCAAATCTTCTGCCATTTTAAGCATATGTTTCTTAGGTACAGAACCCGAAATGCTAGGAGAAGCCCCACTGAAGCTGAACTTGGCCTACCTCTCAAAGAAGTTTTGGCAACAGAAGGAGAGGCTCTAACTACCTTGGGAAGAGAGGGAAGAACAGTTACCTGAGAAGCCCCCTCAGCCTGGCCTACCTCCTGAGAAGGCACATCCTGTAACAGTAAAGTTTCTGCCTGAGACTCCATAGAAACTCCTGGCAAAACCTCTGGCTCCACTGAGCCTTCTAAAGAACCGGCGTCCGGGACTGCCGGTTCATCAACCCTAGGCTTCACTGTTTTGTCCTTGCGCTTCTTGGGCGAAGCGGCCGGAGCATCCGGCGGCATTTTATAATTGCAACGCTTCCCAAACACTAACCTGGCACAGTCTAACCTCCTCTTAATAGTGCGTTTGTTAAACCTAGCACAAGAGCGGCATCCAACAACGTCGTGCTCAGGCCCTAAACAAGGTATACACAAGGTATGGTAATCCCTATGAGGTATCTGTTTCCCACAAGAAATACAGTTATTCACTTTTTCTGACATCCGGTAAAATACTGAGGCAAGAAAAAACCAAAATGTTCCCCAACGGGGTACTTAGCCAACTCTGATTCGGTCTGAAACTCCGGTTTCGGAAATATTTCAGAACGCCAACCTGCACTCGCAAAACTGCTTCTGCATCGGACCATGCGGCAAAAAAGACTGAGGATATGACGTCGGTCATGCGCATTAGTACCCTGACGTACTGACGTCAGTCTAATGCGCCCTGACCGACGTCAGCCATATACTCTGGTATTCGGGCCGACTGGACAGCGGACTACCCAATAGTAAGGACTGCAGCAATGTGGAACGAAGAACATCAATATTGCATGAAGTTTGTAATTTTTTTAATTCGGCACTAGAAAACAGGCACTGCGATCGAGAAAAGGCAGGACAGCTCTGGAGGCACCACAAGTCATGGGGCACAAAGTAATTGATAAACATTTTAAATAAATAAATATAAATACGATAAATAAATAAATGTGGCACTTTTCCTGCAAATAAGGGGGAGTATCATTTTCAACCAGGGCAAAGAGGTCAACCTTCTAAGTGCTCTATTTTCGTAACAGTTGGTCCAGGCATGACCTCTGAATTTGCAGCTCAGGAGAGGACAAGGACAGTGACTCAGACAATCAGCATCTTCACTTTGCTGAGGATGCAAACTGTTACGTGAGTGATACCCCTTTCTATATCTCACTGCCTGATCATCACTCCCATAGCTGCATAGCAGTTGTGACCCTGTGCCCATTTAGAAAGATTGGTTGTACAACCAGGTCACAAAAGCTGCACCATCTCCAAAACATTCAGGACATGGAAGGCTTCATTCCATATATCTGACATGAAGCACTCGGTCCAGTTGACATGAAGCCCTTGCTCCAGAGACTGAGGGAAGGAGGGAGGGAGACATGCTCTTTGCACTATGTGGAAACCTAGGTAGGCTATACAACCAACAGGCAAAAAATCCATCATATAAACCTGAGAAGGGTATGGCTGCAGCAAAGGACTTCCAATGAAAGGGGGGGGGGTGTCCATCACTTCAAGGCCTGACAACAGTTGCTTGACACCAGGAAAAGACATGTGAGCACAAGACAACTCCATGGCCACTAACACCTGAAAACAGGTGTGCCATCAGAATCTACAGACATGCAGACAGTACCATTAAGATCTCAAAGCATACAGCAAAAGATGGACCTGTATTCTACATATAATCCCTCACCCAGCCAAACAAAATCATAGTCTTCTTGGTCACCTTCAAGAGGAATACCTGGGAAAAAGGGAAATGGAAGTACTTATATTAATTGCAAGAGGAGCTCCAATGTGATAGAAGAGGTAAAAAAAAAAGTTATCAATGGTAGATAAGTAGTACTAAGGGGCTACTGGCAAGACAGGAGGATTACACTGGCATGTATTTATATTCCACCTAAAACTGCTATAATAGAGCTGAGAGAAATAATCAGTTTTCAGCAGAGGAATATTACTTATAGGTGGGGACTGGAATTTGATTTGCAACAGTGAAAATGTGTCTGGGGGCCCAGAAGGGAAAATACAACAAAGAAGGGTAGATTTTTGAAGAAATTTATGAAAATATTTGGCATGGAAGACGTGAATTCAGTAGTAGGAATTCAAAGTGAATTTACATATTATTCCCCAAGAAATAAAAAAACTGGGCTAGGCTACACATAACTTACATTTCACACGAACATGTGCATTTAATTGAAAGTTTTGATACACAAATAATAACTATTTCAAATCACACGCCAATAATAACCAAAATAAAAATGCAGGGTAATGATCTAAAAATGAGACACTGGGCTTTCACACCTATCTGTTGAAAAGAGAAGAATTTAAGGAATGGGTAGTGGAAATTATTCAGAAGTTATTACATAAGATGGAATTTTTTTCTAAAAATATAGCTAGGGAGTGGGATAAAATTAAAGTGGAGTTGAAAAATAGGGTGGAAATAAAAGAAAGAGATATGGTTAAGAAGTAACAGGAATTATTTAGAGGGACTGACAAATGTTAAGGTTTTGCAGAACAGGGAGAAGTGTACAGAACAAGAGGAGGAGCAATTGCAGAATGCTAAACAGAAAATAAGGGATTTCAGCAATAATATGCATGAGTTTAGAAAGATTGCTGTTAAGCAACTGTTTTTGTGATAACTCTATAGCATAAAAACTTTTATCATAACAACTCAGGCCAACAGAAAGTAGAAAGGGTTGTTGCCAACCTTATGAAGCCTATAACAAGGAAGATAACTGGAGATCCTGTAGAGGTACAAAAAATACTTCAGAAATTTTAAGAAAGTGTGTATAAAGCTGAGAAATATGGAAATCAAGAAAAGGTACAAATGGAAATGTTTATGGAAGAATTAAATATGCCAAGGTTAGAGGTAAATGAAGCTCAATTACTAACAGGTAGGATAGGAGATGAGATAAAAACGGTGATGTATAACCAATCTATACAAAAGTCCCTAGGAGTAGATGGTATTCCTGTTGAAATTGAGAAGCTAGGAGGGAAAAAACTGACAAAGATTGTGAAGGTTTTGTTTAACAGTATTTTAACAGAAGCAGCACCAACATCCTGAAAGAAGGCAATGATTGTTGTTATACTTAGAGAGGGTAAAGACCTATCAGACCCAACTTCATACAAGCCCATTTCAATCCTAAACCATGATTATAAAGTGTTTATATCTATAATGGCTGTAAGAATGGCAAAGGTGATGCCAAAATTGATAAATATGGATCAATGTGGTTTTATGGTGGAGTGGCAAACATTTGACAACATTAACAGAACATTGATGATCCAGAAGGCAGCAGAATGTAAGAAAATACCATTGTTGTTGGTAGATATTGATGCAGAGAAAGAATTGGACAGAGTAAGCTGGGAGTTTATGAGTAGGGCAATGGAAGCATTTTCATTCCCTGATAAATTACATGGTTGATTAGGAGGACATATAATGGATCAGAGGCGAAACTTATAGTGAGTGGGTTCCTCTCTGATAATTTCTGTGTGAGCACAGGAACCAGGCAGGGGTGTCTTCTTTCCCCTTTCTTATTTGCATTATATTTAGAACCACTGGCAAATAAAAAGACTTAGAAATTCAATGATATAATTGGTATGGTAGCCAATAAAATCTGGCTCAATTTGCAGAAGATATTATTGCGGTGGTGGTGCTGCAGTAGCATTGTCGCCTTACAGTAAGATGTCCTGTTCGATTCTCAGTTAGAGCGCCTTCTGTGTGGAGACATGCGTGAATGAGCGTGCCTTCATTGAAGGTTGTGCATCAGGGTTGGCAACTCGGCATGTAAAAATCTACTGCCAATCATTAGCGGACCGGAGTTCCGCTGTGGCGACCCCTAACCGGGAAAAGCCAAAGGCTCAGATTATAAAACCAGAAAAGGACATTCCAGTGTTGTGGAACATTTTGAGAGTTTCATATCTTTCCAGGATGCAAAACTAATGAAGCTAAAACAAAGGCAATAGCTGTATATTATGTACCCACACACAAATTGGTCCTGGAATATCCATATATATATATATATATATATATATATATATATATATATATATATATATATATATATATATATATATATATAGGGACATGATAAAATGAAGTACTTAAGAGCATGGATTAAACAGGATTCTGGTGTGGCAGCTAAGGATATGTAGGAAGAGAGTAAACAAAAGATAATACAAAAACTGAGAAAATGGAAGCTCTACTGTATGGATGTGGAAAATAAAGATACAAGCTGTTAAAATATTTTTAGCCCCTTTAGTTTTGTACACATGTCAGACATATTTTTATCAACCAAAAGGGAAGCTGTTGATAGCAATTAATAAAGCACTGAAGGATTTTATCTTGAAGGGGAAGATGGCAAGGGTCAAGTGGGATAAGCTTATTCTTCCAACAGAACAAGGCAGTTTGGGAATACTTGATTTGAATGGGTATTTCAGAGCCACACAGTTAAGGTTCATATACATAGCACAAGCCTACAATTCCAAGTGGAAAGGGATGATTAAATGGGGTGAAGCTCAGGAAACAAGAAGAGACTGGGATTTTGGATGCAGATCCTTAGAGAGAATAACAATAAATATACAGAATATTATATTCATAAAGTGGTAAAAGTATTCTAAAAACTAAGCCAACATGGGGACGGAGACAGGAGATTCTACCGATAGGGATAACTGCAATTAGGGATACAGACAATAGGCAAGAGGAGCTGGAATTTATTGGATTAAACTGGTAAAAGAACCAATGTACTGGGAGCAAATCACTAGACAAGGAAAGGTAATAGAATGGGAAGAGGCCAAGAATTTATTTGGACTGCAGGTTAGAGACTGATATCAATCCTTGATAGGGATGGCAGAGTATAGGCAATGAGAAAGAAATGGGGGCGGGGGTCATAAATGAAAGACCAGCACTGTTGGAGATTTTAGTAGACTCGAGAACAGAAGCTGCCATTAAGTAAGGAATACTTAGTAGAGCATATGAAATATTGCATGATAACTATAAGAATCAATCAGAAGAGGTTAGAAAGGTTTGGAAAGAGAGATTGGATAAGCAATTTACAAAGAAACAATGGGAGGATATATGTATGTCTTCCAAATATTTAACAAAGTCTAAAAGATTTAGGATCTTTGCTTGGAGGTGTTTACGTAGGTATTTTTATACCCCAAGTAGACTCCAAAGAATTTTTCTTCAGGTAGACAGCAAATGTTGGAGGTATGATGGGAAAGAATGAGGTAATTAGGAACATATTTTCTGGGAGTGTAATGAGTTGGCAGACTTTAAAGATTCCCTGCAGACTGCTCCGTCAGAGATACTGGGTGAGCAAAATGATATAACTAAGGAAATGATTCTTTTAGCTATGATACAGAATCAAAACTGCCTAGACATAGTAAGGCTCACTGAGTCTAATTATGGTGGCTGCCAAAAAACAATTACTAGAAAATGGAAATCAAAGTCTAAACCAACTGTACTAGAGGAAGTTAATATAGTAACAGAGATAAAACAACTGGAATTGCCATCTTTAGAGAAGAGCAGGAGCAAATTACGTAGAAAAAATGGGAATTGTGGGAATAGTACATGCAGAGGAGGAATGAGGTTTAAAATTAGGCAGGATTTGAATGAGCTATCTAGTGTTTGGCTGCCAGTGACTGGAAAGATAAGTGATGTATAATGTTTGGAACTAAAATTATATCAATATGATTTGTTTTCATTCATATAAATGTATGATTGTATAATATTTTATAATTTAATAAAAATATTTCTTGTTTAAAAAAAACAAAACAAAACAAAACAAAAAACAAATGCAGACATTTCCAGGAAGTCTATAGATCTGGTTACCAGAAACCAGTAATCCATGTGGGGGAACATGTCTTCAAGATTGTTCTCTCATTTTAATTTCTCCAAGTCTTTTGGTCTTCTAATACCATGATGGGAATGCACCCCATTCCTAAGTCAAAGTATGATTAAAGTTCATGAAATTAGTGTTAAATGTTAGCCAGAAGTGTTATTCGTAGCACCCGCAGTGTGCCCAGTAATGACTCCTTCTGCAATTCGTATGGAGTTACATATATCGTTAACATATCTAAATACAATAGTAGATTAATTTGTATAAGACCTATTGCTTCTACTATTGGAACTGTCTGGGTATCTTTCTTTCACATCACTCTCGTTTCTGCCTGCAAATCCTGATATTTTATGACTTTGTATCTCACTGTACATATGTCACTGGGTGTAGCAATTTCAATAATTAATGCTACTTTTCTCTTCTTTTCATAGACTACAATATCTGGTTTTCTCGCACCTGTTTTTTGAACTGTTGATAATGTGTGATCCCATGTAATGTAGACCATCATTTTCTATGATGATTTGTGGCTCATGTTTTCAGTGTTTTTCAGCTACTTCAGTATTATAATGTTTGCACAATCCCCTTTGCAACAGTCTTGCCACATTATTATGCCTTTCAGTACACAGTCCTTCTGCCATTAGTATGTCACAACCAGCAACAAGGTGTGCGACTGTTTCCAATTCTGTTTTACAAAATTTACATTTATCTGTTTCTCCCACAAGTTCAATGGACTTTGTAAACAAACATGTGTGTAGTCCAGTACATTGGGCCGTCAATATTAACCTTTCATTTTTTGGTTTAAATTCACCTCTCACTAACCATTCCTGCATTCATTCCTGATCAACGTGACATTGCTCCAAGAGTTTTCTGTACTTGCAACTATACTTATACATTTTCCACATGTCTTGCTTTCTCATCTGGTCCTTCACCTTATATTCTTTCTTTTGTTTTTTTGCCACATTCAGTTGCAGCCTGATTTCTATCTACTTAGGTTCATAGGTAGGTACTAGGCTATCCGCCCAAGAGCATTTATAAGCATAGCCAGAATGTGTTGGCTTTCGCCTCCCTTTTAGATTAGTTTCCTGGGCCACTGTCCAGCAGGGCCACTGATGTAATCCCAGGTGTAAATTTATGATATCCCATCCACTCGTCAAGATTTCTCTTGAAGAGAGTCAGTGAAGGGCTTTGCCTAACATAGATTGGGATTCTATTCCAGAGCGAGAGAAGTCTCTGGGACAGGAATCTGTCTCTCCAGCATGTCCTATTAATTGTTGTGCTGAGGTTTAAATCCATAGAGCATGTGGCTCTAAGAAATTTGGTTTTCTTTAGGTGGAGCATGTCCATTAATTCAGGGTTAGACATGGCTTTGTACGTAAAGCAGAGGTCTCCTCTGAGAAGGCAGTAAGCAACCAAGTAGAGCTGGAGTTTCTTTAGCCGGGCTGCATAGGGCATCTGTTTGAGGCCCATGATCCTCTTGGTGAGGTACTTTTGGGGTCTTTCCAGCTGTTGCAGGTGTCGAGTAAGGTACATCCTAAATGGGGCATTGCACTCTATTATGGTCCTGATGAGCAATGAGCAGAGGGGGCACAATAACCTCTCTTGATCTAGATGCAAACCCTTTTGTGATTAGGTGGGCTACACAGAAGGATTTTCTAACCACTTTGGCAATGTGATTGTCAAAGGAGAGGTTGCTATCTACTTGGGTGCCTAAGTCCCTAATTACATCTTCCGTACTTAGTGGACTACCTCCTATGTGGTAGTTTGTGGGCACTTTGTTCTTACCAAAGGGGATGACTATGCACTTTTTGGCATTTAGCTTAAGGCCATGATTCTGACACCAGGTATTCGTCTCCATGAGACCCTTCTGGTGGATGTCTGTGTCAGCCGGGGAGTCGATTATGGCCCCCCAGTTTGCAGTCATCTGCAAACTTGGTCAGCCACAGTCCTCCCATGCTTGCCTGTACCTCAGAGAAGTATATACCGAACAGGAGGGGTCCCAGGACCAAACCCTGTGGGATGCCAATTGTAACCGGTTTGGATTCGGACATAGCACCCGCAACTCTGACCATGTGAGTTCTATCCATGAGCCAGTTTGCAACCCATCTCGTGACATAGGGGTTAATGTTCAAGCTGGTGAGCTTATCTATAATGCCTGAGTGGGGAATAGTGTTGAAGGCCTTTGCGAGGTCCAGGTAAGCTGTGTGGACTACCTTTCCCTCATCTATGGCCTTGGTAACTGTTTCAAAGAAGTCAAACAGGTTAAGGAGACAGGATCTGCCTTTAACAAAGCTGAATTGGGTAGGTCCAGTGTCTGGAGGTTCCCAATGTCTCTGTTAATGAGTTCCATGATGATGCGCTCCATGGCTTTGCAGATCAAGCTAGTCAGACTTATAGGGCGATAGTTCCCGGGGTCCGTTGTGGCACCACCTTTGTGGAGCGGGATAACTGTTGCTGTACACCATTCTTTGGGTACATAGCCTGTGGTGAGGCTGAGTTTGAACAGTGAGTTTAGGTGAGGGGTTAGTTCATTTTGGAGCTCGTGTAAGACGCAGCCTGGGATGCCATCTGGTCCCATTGATGCTGTGTTTTTTGCTTTGGAAAGGGCTGTTTTCACCTGAGTGTCTGTGATGTCTGGGGCTCTACAATCTTCTGAAATGGACACGGGCCCTTTTGGGGGAGGGGGGGTAAAGTTTGCACTGAACCTGTCAGCCAGGATGTTGGCAATGTCAGTTGGTTCGGTGTATTTTTTGTCATTTTGCACTAGCTCAGAGCATATCTGAGAGTTGCCACTTAGATTCTTGACATAGCTAAAGAAGGCTTTGTGATTATCTCTAGCGTCTTTGGCAATTTTTCTTTCAAAGTTGTCTTTGGATGATTTTATGAGGGATCGTAGTTTCTTGCTGGTACTGATTAGGGATG
This sequence comes from Protopterus annectens, assembly GCF_019279795.1. Lineage (NCBI taxonomy): Eukaryota > Metazoa > Chordata > Ceratodontiformes > Protopteridae > Protopterus > Protopterus annectens. The sequence continues at coordinate 369,200,008 of NC_056744.1, read as the reverse complement.
CCCTCCCTTTTTGGGATTTTGCTCTATCCTGTAATAGTTTCCTCCTTCTATTGTAGAGCTTATTTACGGCCAGTGTCCACCACACTGGTTTCCTCATTTTGGAGGAGTGAGTCTTTGTTTTGCTTTGGATGGCTAAAATGTTGTGTTACCACTGTACATTTCACTGCCAAGTCTTGAACCCAGAACCCTGTGCACTACAGTCAGTGCAACATACCACCAAACTAAATCAGTTTGATTTCTATTCCCACTTGACATTGATATGCTTCTGCTAAACTAAGCAGGGAAGTCATCTTAGATTTATTCTCCTCATTTTTCAAATCTTTCACTACATTTGGGTCTTGTGAGGTCAGCAGATCTGTATGCGGTTTGTATCTACTTTCAATGGATGAAAGTACGATCCACCAAATGGCAAAATCATGAGCTTACTGCACCAAAAGCTGAACTGAACGAAAACCTATAATATAGAAAGCCCATTCAGTGAAAAACACTTTAATGGTCAGTAGAGGTGATATTGCTTTAAATGCGACAAGGAAGTAATACTAGCTGTACCAGCGTACCGGCATCTACTATGGCGGATTTGTGTAGAATTGCTCCTGGAGTCCTGGGTGAAATCTATTGTAAAGGCAAATCACAACAAGGAGGTGGGATTCTAATTATGGAAGGTTATGTTTATCATTTACAGAAGAACAGAAAAATCAAGAAATATTGTCGTTGTAAACACAAAGTGTCGCAACTATGTAGAGGTAGAGCTGTTACTATCACTGTGACAAGAGAGGAAGAATTAGTTAAATCTGTTGACCATAATCATTCAGGAGAGCCAGAGGAGGTAGAGAAGTATGCAATTTGTCACCACTTACGGCAAAGAGCTGCTTTATTTAGAGATTCTCCATGTATAATTGTGGACGATGCTGTAGCTTCCTCATTAGATTTCACACCAAACTTGCCTAGTAGGAGAGTTTGCTTCAGACAGAAGAGTGGAAATTAAGCAGAAAGGAGGTTAACATCTCCATTCACATTAGCAGGTATTTCTCCTGATGACTTTCCGTTAAAGGACGGAGTATTTATACAAAAAACATTGTGTGACGGGACTAGGGATGTTGTAGTAGTAATGCTCACCACACCACAAAATCTAATTGATTTAAGCAAGTCAGATATTTAATTGATGGATGGCATGTACTTTGCTAGAGGTACAGAATATCGGCAGTTGTACACCATACATTCTATGGTTAAATATGGTGCAAAGGCGTACCTCTAGTGTTTTGTCTGATGAGTAAGAAGTCCCTCCGTTGTTATAATTATATGTGGCAATGTCTTTTTGATTTTTTTGGAAGACCGTCTTTGGAGTGTGATGTCTCTCAGTAACAGTTAAGTAGAAGAAACTGGAGGAACACTTAGCAGCTGATGGTCAACCTGCAGTATCAGGGAATAAAAGCATGTTGCAATGTGCATCTTACACAGCCAAACATACTACTGGAAGGATCTTTAGCTACAATGAATGGTGGCAGCTATAATCACAACCATTCATAAGAAATGGATCTGTGCGAGCCTCAGTTATACTATGAGGTCTGCAGTTTAAATTGTAGGCACTACAGCAGCAAGCATAGACCTGGTAGTAGTCCTGATGGGCTAATATTAGCAATACAACTGGCCAAGCAGCAAGCTTCTTCATGGCACACATTTGCAGAGGTGGTTGCAACTTTTGTTAAAGTGCTCCTTCAATAAACTATTCCATACAGTAATACAATTGTATTGTTGCATGCACAGCCTGTAACACTGCATATCCTACTCTCTGGACATAACAGTCATATTACAAGTGACAACTGCAAAAATTCACAAAGATGGCAAGGACAGGATACAATGGAAACAGTAGGAAGAAAAATGGGACATATGCAGACAATCCTAATGATACAAATGCACAGTTTTTACTATGTCGTGCGTGCACACACACACACACACACACACACACACACACACACACACACACACACACACACACACACACTAACATTTAACAACAGCTCCGTACTGTGCTACCTTGTAATGTGTCTACAGAATTCCACAATAACGTGTTATAATTTTTATATATTCTTGCTTACTGAATTGTTTCTCCTTATCTATCTATTGCACCTTGCACAGGTCACATCACAAATGGAAAGGAGCACTCAGCTCACCCACTAGACTGCTTAACAACTGAACAAATAAAATAGAGTATGAACAGAATGGATCAAAAAATATAGCTTACAGCAGACGTGGCCAGCTTTTTCAGCTATATTTCTTCATCTATTACTCTGCCAACTCTGGTCACTTTTTGCACTCATTTAGGTTTTGATACTTACGCTAAAAAACCACCAGTATCCCATAAATCATTTGGTACAGCAGTTTCTGCTTACCTGTTGAAAAACAGTTCTTATATACAGAAAGGGATGTGGCAGAACTTTATTTCCACAACATACCTCCAATAAGGAATCTGCAGTCATGAACATACTGTCTAGTTTCAGATACCACAACAACCTTCTCAAGAGGGAATGCAGCCCCAGCAGGGAGTGTGCCAGAACTATCTAGAATTGCACTAGATCCACCACAGCAGGCATTGCATCTTATTTCCTAGCCACTGGTTGCCTGTGCCAGAAACAACTACCTAACTCCATTATTACAACCAGGATTCCTGGCTCTCACCTTCCCTTTCCAGTGTCCTAGATGATGAGGTCAGAGGCTTGATGGCCGTAACCTAACTCCATTATTACAACCAGGATTCCTGGCTCTCACCTTCCCTTTCCAATGTCCTAGGATGATGACATCAGAGGCTTGATGGCCGTAAGGAATACAGAGGTAAAAGAAAACATTGATAGAAAATAGCCGTGGCTAATTTTTTCACCCCCCCACTGCTGACTCAAATATCTCATGCCCCAATAAATACCAAGATTCAAAATCTGCTCCATATTTACCAAGGTTACTGCACTTAGTATGAACTACCCACCCCCATGGGAAAAAAAAAAAAAAAGCCCATCAGTGACTCGCTCTTTCTTTTCCTTACCCCCTGACCTGAACCCCTACCCCTATGTCAGTGGCCAGGTGGATAATCAATCAAAAGAATAAATACTGGCCTGTGCCCTCAAAGGAGCTTTCTCAGTGGTTACATTTAATGAAATATTACTCCAAATTTGGAAAAGACCATAGATCTAAGTATTATTATGCAACAGTAATATTTAAGAGAAGTTGAATAGAATTACAGCTTATGCAAACAAACATATTATGGCTGCATTTAATTTTTTACCTTTTCCTTCCCCTGTAAACACCCAACACATCTGCAATGCACTGAAAAGCTGACCTAGAAACATACCTCCGAAGTGTCCACTTCTAAAGAACATCCCAGATTTCCCCTCATATTTTTGCTCCATTCCTTATCAAATGTTAGAATTCCTGGTAAATCAAGGATGACACTCCGATAACAACTTCAGGCCTTATAATTTCACACTTCCTATTCTTCCATAACATGGCTGATGATGCAAAACCTGTTGTTTTAGCAACCTTTTAAGTGAAATATTTACAAACTGTACCTGATTTTGGGCCAATACTTTTCAACTTTGTTTAGCATTATTGAGCAAAGAAGTTGAGAGGTTTGATGCCAGCAAATCACTATGCTTGACTTTTTAAACTACAAAGCAAATTTGCAAGATAAATCAAGAAAGGGAGGCACTGTAAGCTGTACAAAATACCTGATCTGAGCCAATGAAGAAAAGCCGCTTTCTTCAATTTGTGCTTTGATTTTCTGAAGCTCTTCTTCAGCTCTGTCTTTCTGCTCCTGTACTGTCTGAAACTCTGCTTCCAGTTCCAGCAGCTGTCTATGAAGGTCTTCAGCACTGTCAAGGACATCTGGAGACTGGTGGTCATTCTCCGTATCTCCTGGAAGGATGTTCTGTCCCAAGCTGAAAGAAACCTTTGGAGAAGAGAAAAAGTAGCATGAAAGTAACCCATTGTTGACTAATAAACATTATTCCAAGAATGAACACATACACACACACACACACACACACACACACACACACACACACACACACACAGTCACAGACAAGGAACAGATTTTTTTTTTTTGATTTTCTACCAGCATGTGGTGCAGTGGTTTGCGTTGCCGCCTCACAGCAAGAGGTTCTCCGGTTTGATTCTTGGCTGGGGAGCCTTCTGTGCGGAGTCTGCATGCCCTCCCTGTGGATGTGTGGGTTTCCTCCGGGTGCTCCGGTTTCCTCCCACATCCCAAAGACATGCTGTAGGTGGAATGGACACTCTAAATTGGCCCTAGGTGTGAGTGTGTGCGTGTGTGTGTACCCTCTGTGGAAGATTGGGCGTCGGGCTGCCAAATTGACACTGTAAAAAACTCCACTGCCAATCATGAGCAGACAGGTGATCCACTGTGGCGAACCCTAACCGGGAAAAAAACGAAAGAAGAAGATGATAAATAATCAGTATTTATGAAACAATCAAAAGTTTTACACTGCTTAAGAGACACTGAAATTAACAGAGAGATGCAAAATATTGAGAAAATTCTGGAAATCTTTACAGAAAGCTAAAAATTCATTGAATGTGTTACGTATACAACAGCAGTGGGGGGGGGAGTAATATTGGGTTGTGTTGGATTCCTATTGGAAGTGTAGTTGTTGCGCATCTGGAATCTGTCTCTACTGTGCAACAATGTACAGAGAGAGACAAAGGTATAGTCTGACAAAGTAATGCAGCAGACAAGCTACTGGATAACCTTACTTAAAATATACCTTGTCCGTCACACCATTGAAAGAATAATGCTTAATAAAGTACATGTCCATTCTGGAATTATGTAAAATCTTTGAGCAATGATCCAACACTGGAAGGATCTAAAACTAGAGTGAGAGGGGTGTTTAACTGTAATATACCTTGGCACATTACCATGCCAAAGTACATTTGCTCACCTTTTCTCCCACAACTGTCTAGGTTTGTTACAAGCTCTAACCAATCACTATATTCTATTATGTGAATTAATTAAACCACTTTTTGTCTGTTTTTGAGAGGGGTCCTTGACTCATAGCCCTTACTTATCCAGTTTTCTTGAAGGCAGCTTGTGTTTCTTTATATTACCCAGAGAAGGCAGCATCCTTGGTTATGAGCCCCTTCATTGGTTACGGTCCGCATCCTGTGTCATCTATTGCTCATCTGACCATGTGGTGGACCAAGGAAGCATAAGTGCCTTCCCTGTCCACTGACAAATGTTTCATATTCAGTGCACAAACAGCATACATCAGTACTGCCCACCCCTCAAAGGTAGCCTTCAGTTCATCACCACCACCATCTTTCTTCATTCTCAAGATTCACAGTGATGCCATATAAACACTCGCACCATAATATCTGGAAGCCTGCTCATGTTCTTGACAAGGTCATTTGGTGACCTCAGTAAAGAATCTGTACAGACCTAAAGCATACTTTTTTCAGTAGAGATGTAGTAAAATGTTCAGAATTAAGTTACTTTTTAAGGGTTCTTATTAGAAGAATGAAAGTCCAAAATATTGAACGACTGTATATGCGAAAATGCCATTCATCAATGTGTGTTTTGTGAGATCACGGTACAGTGAAGATTGGGAAATTTGCCCTTTACTTACTATAGTGCAATCTCGGAGTAAGGGTTCGAAGTCTGGCATTTTCGCTGTTTACAGTGTTCAATTATATGAACTTTTGTTCATATAATATAGACCCACTTTTTTAATGAACGCACAAATCAAAGTTGTTTCCCTTTGTCAGTGAAGCGGTGTTACAGTGAAGAGATTGGAATTTGTCTAAGGGCAAAAATTTGATATTTTAACCTAGCAGGAAGTGAAACATTTAAGGAAACTATACCATAAAAAAAAGAACTTGTCAAAGGATTTAGTGCTAGATGAATATTTATCAGTGTTGATTCTTACAGAACATCCCTCTGGATTATTGGCAAGCATTGTGGAATCTTTTACTGAGAACTGCTTAAGTTAATCTTTAGGGTGTTGATGAACTCTAATAAAACTGGGAGCAGTGGATGATCGTTGATAGAAGTCTTGTGATAAAAAGAGACAGACTAGTACTTGGACTAGTGAGCTCTGTCCTACAAGTACCAAGCAATTTTACAACTCAGAAATAAACATTTCTAGTCATCTTTTAGAAGAAGATAAGTTTATATCCAGCTACACAGCAGGCAGTATTTGTCTGCAGATAACTCTGCTTAACAATCAACATTTTTTTTATTTCCCTTTACAAATGTGTATTTTTCTATTTATTTAATGACTGGAATGCTTTGCATAAATTTAAGCAAAGTGTTTTATCATTCAGCTAAAAAATCTTGTAGCTGTCTGATTATTAAAGTGTATAAGGGTAGTAATACAAAACAAGTGAAATGTTGATATCCAGCCTTTGAAGTGAAGTTGCTTTTTGCTACAGCTACCACAAAACAAATATAAGGTTAATTTATTTTAAGAGTATTCAGTAACAATGTGTTGAAGGCCAGATTAATCTAGCTGGTGGCATCATGGTACCACTGAATCATGAAGGGGTGGCAGCACTGTAAACGTATTTATTAGTCTCTCCTGGCAATGTGCATGTGCACGTACGTGTGTGTGTGTATGTGCAAAAGCACAACCCCAGATAAGTTACGGCTGATAAACCTGCACTGGTGACCTTGGAGTGAAAAAGACATAAGCCTGGAATGCCTGTGGCCATAATTCTGCTCACCAGCTGTTGAGTGTAAAGCTTATCTGGATATGCCAGGTAGTGGTCACAACCTAAGGCAATACTGCACATTTGCCATACATTCCTTGGGCCATCCCTGGCAAGCTCAAACAGATGAAGAGTCATACAGCAAAACTGCCTACACCTTCCTGAAGGGAGGGCAGACCTTTGGCCCTTGACTTAGCACCCTAAACAGCTATTATGTATCCTGCAGTTATTACTCAACAAATGTTACCACATATCTTATAAAGGCTAGAAAAAATGATGGCTTGCTGATCCAACACTTTCATAAGAAATGGGTCAATATTAATATTATAAATAATATTATTTTACTAGATATGCTCCCTTTGTGGAGGAAGTAGTATATACACTTAAAAAACATTGGAATATCCTAGAAGATGATGAAGCACTGGGTTCAAAAAATGGATGACAAGTTAAACATTTCTTATAAAAATTCATGACATTTAATGGATAGGTTATGACATACAGTAATACCAAAGGAGTCACAATCAAAATATAAAGACTGTAGTGTATGGCCTTCCTGGAATTTGACTGCCTCACATAATTTAAATGGGCAAAGATGTGTTCCAGAAGGTACTATCAATTGTTTTAAGAAAGCTGTGATCTACTGTATAAGATATACCTGTAAACAATATTGTGTTGGGCAAACTAAACAGTCAGTGAGAGAATGCATTTTGAAACATCTAAGGGACATGATCAATAGATTACAGAGAAGTTTTGTAGCTCTGCATTTTCAAGATGTATACAATTCTGGTTCATATCTGGTAAAACCTTTCATTTTATATGTCTGCAATAATGCTGACTTATTAACAAATGTTTCTGATGACTTACTGCAAAGAGAGGTTTGGTATACTTTTAAATTTGATACTGTAAATAACGTTTTAATGAGTTGAACATGAAATACTTTTTGTGAAAGCAAGTGGTGGTTTCATATAATAGTTTTGGGATTGTTTAATTGGTTAATAAGTGCTTGCTGTACTTAAAACCAATTACATTTTTTACCAGAATTTTTATAATCAGTAGAAAGCTTTTGCTGAAGCGGTTGTTCATTACTGTCATTTTATTTAATTTGGTCATAAGTAATGGAATTTAGTGTGTTTTACCACACGTTATTTCTGTAACTGGAGTATGCATATACGTTTTTAAAAACTTCCAAATTTCCTCCAAGGTATCAGCTCAACTTTAAAGTGCCTTGTAACCGTGTTCCTTATCCTGCAATTTGTGATCTGCGGAATTCTGCTACTTCATCCTGTTCTGGAAAAGTGAACTCACTAAACCAACTACTCCTTTCTACAGTTTCTCATCTGTGTGACCACTGTTTCTCATATCAGTGTATATTACCACTCCCTGTGAGGTCACATTTATTCTTCTACTTCTAAATCTATGCATTCTGTATGACATCATTGTAATGTTGCATCTCTGATCATTCATAATCCCTGGCAAGCTCAAACAGATGAAGAGTCATACAGCAAAACTGCCCACACCTTCCTGAAAGGTGGGCAGACCTTTGACCCTTGACTTGGCACCCTAAACAGCTATTATGTATCCTGCAATTATTACTCAACTAATGTTGCCACATATCTTATAAAGGCTAGAAAAAATGATGGCTTGCTGATCCAACACGTTCATAAGAAATGGGTCAATATTAATATTATAAATAATATTTTACTAGATATGCTCCCTTTGTGGAGGAAGTAGTATATACACTTAAAAAACATTGGAATATTCTAGAAGTTGATGAAGCACTGGGTTCAAAAAATGGATGACAAGTTAAAAATTTTTTATAAAAATTCATGAAATTTAAGGGATAGGTTACGACACAGTAATACCAAAGGAGTCACAATCAAAATATAAAAGCTGTGGTGTATGGCCTTCCTGGAATTTGACTGCCTCACATAATTTAAATGGGCAAAGATGTGTTCCAGAAGGTACTATCAATTGTTTTAAGAAAGCTGTGATCTACTGTATAAGATACACCTGTAAACAATATTGTGTTGGGCAAACTAAACGCCCAGTGAGAGAATGCATTTTGAAACATCTAAGGGACATGCTCAATAGATAACAGAGAAGTTTTGTAGCTCTGGATTTTCAAGATGTATATTAATTCTGGTTCATATTTGGTAAAACCTTTCATTTTATATGTCTGCAATAATGCTGACTTATTAACAAATGTTTCTGATGACTTACTGCAAAGAGAGTCTTGGTATATTTTTAAATTTGATACTGTAAATAACGTTTTAATGAGTTGAACATGAAATACTTTTTGTGAAAGCAAGTGGTGGTTTCATATAATAGTTTTGGGATTGTTTAATTGGTTAATAAGTGCTTGCTGTACTTAAAACCAATTATATTTTTATCAGAATTTTTATAATCAGCAGAAAGCTTTTGCTGAAGCAGTTGTTCATTACTGTCATTTTATTTAATTTGGTCATAAGTAATGAAATTTAGTGTGTTTTACCACACGTTATTTCTGTAACTGGAGTATGCATATACGTTTTTAAAAACTTCCAAATTTCCTCCAAGATATCAGCTCATCTTTAAAGTGCCTTGTAACCGTGTTCCTTATCCTGCAATTTGTGATCTGCGGACTTCTGCTACTTCATCCTGTTCTGGAAAAGTGAACTCACCAAACCATCTACTCCTTTCTACAGTTTCTCATCTGTGTGTCCACTGCTTCTCATATCAGTCTATATTACCACTCCCTGTGAGGTCACATTTATTCTTCTACTTCTAAATCTATGCATTCTGTATGACATCATTTTAATGTTGCATCTCTGATCATTCATAATGTACAATTAAGTCTTGTCTGATGCAATGTATTAATGTTGCAATTATGGGTGGTGTTATACCACAGCACACAGGAGCATGTGCCTCCCCCCCCCATTGAAACTGTGTGCTAAAGTCCCTGACATAGTAAAACTTTTTTAAAAAGTTCTCTATTTTTTATGTGCAAAGTTCTTGCTCTCTTTTTTTATGCATGTCAGCAAACAACTAGGTCCACTTAGCTGCAGATCTCCACTGCAGTATTTTCACTGCCTCGAATACAAACTAACAATAATACAGTAACATAAAGCACTATTCCCGCAAGTGCAGGGTCTTTATGAAGAGGAAATGTGTAACATATTACTTGCTTTTGCTTTTAATCCTTACAAGAAAGCACTCATTCATGGCAGTTTTTAGTTTAAAGCCGTCAGTGTCTGTGTGAATGAAGCAAGGGGGGGGGGGTCATTTGAAATGAATGTATTGCTTTCTACTACTTTTGGAAATGTTAACTTGATTTTATCTTTAACCTTTATGTGTGGTCTGTGTTTGAGTGTGTGTGCGTGTGCATATGAGCTGCCTTCCCAAAATTAGAGTGGCCTTTGAAAGACCTACTGTCAAGACCTCAGAACTCAGGTCAGTCATTTGTTAATCACAATTGAAGAATTTGGTCACATAAAGCCTGACAACAACCCAGGAGCACTGTCTGGTTGAGCAACTTGCTCAAACTTGCATAGCAGGCAGATGAGGCAATCACTGGCCCTGGCTCAAAAGAAACACTGCACAGTATCAAATGTGTTTTTCCTGATGACAGAAGTTACTGAATGCTCATTTGATTAATTCTGCCAGCAGTACTGCGTTGGAGATTGCAATAGAGGGGAATGAGAATTTGCCATTTCTCCATTATTGTGTGATCTTGGAGTTGGTATATATAATTGCACAGGGTGTGGGAGTGCAGGGGGGCTTGCTCCACTGCAAACAAACTTAAGTTTTATGTGGGGGTGGTTTCTGCTTTTGATCGGGTGGGATTGATGTTTTGCTGTTTGATATTTCCTTAATTCTATATTCTGAGGTAAATCTGGTCCAAGGTATTGAAATTCTTGCAACTCTGGATTTTTTAGCTCTTGTGAATAAGTATCTCTCTAAAGTACTGCTAAAAATTTCACTCTCAACCTGAAGCAGTTAAACGGTGTCCTCACCCCACATGGCTTAAATTAACTATTACAAACATATTGTCACAATCTACTCTCACTCCTGTGACCTTCCTTACAAAGGGGTAAGAGCACAGAGACTGTGTGGTGGTCTTTTTTACAATAGGGGCTGTATGTTCTAAAATTATCTTGACCAACACTCTTACTTCTGTTGCATTTATATGTAGGGCCTTCTGGTGTGACCAGTCTTATCAGCATACTAGTTGGCTGCCAAAACGTGGGTGGGGGGACTTGGGAAAAGCAACAACGCAGACCAACTGGGTCTCAGTGGCTGACATAAATAAGGCTCTAATTTTTTAGGCTCTGAATCCTCAGTCAGTCAGTCCCACTGTCTGTAAATAGCTGACATGATTCACACCACAACATATACATACTAGTTCCATTTGACTCATAATGCTTACTAGAAGACTGTCATGGTCAGCCTCACCAGAGGGACTGTTACAAAGGCCATGACCATAAGTTTCAGTGCCCTAAGGATACCTGTTACTCAGGATATTGTACAATGTACTCATTTGTGCAAGTTAAGTATAGCTGGGCTAGATCCTGTCACAGTTAATTACTAAGCATGATGTCCAGGAGAACACTGAGATTCTAGCTCACTTCCGATTACCAGAGTCACAGTTAATAACTAAGCATGCTGTCCAAGAGAACACTGGGATCCTAGCTCACTTCTGATTACCAGAGTCACAGTTAATTACTAAGCATGCTGTCCAGGAGAACACTGAGATCCTAGCTCACATCTGATTACCAGAGTCATAGTTAATTACTAAGCATGCTGTCCAGGAGAACACTGAGATCCTAGCTCACTTCCGATAACCAGAGTCACAGTTAATAACCAAGCATGCTGTCCAAGAGAACATTGAGATCCTAGCTCACTTCTGATTTCCAGAGTCACAGTTAATTACTAAGCATGCTGTCCAGGAGAACACTGAGATCCTAGCTCACTTCTGATTACCAGAGTCACAGTTAATTACTAAGCATGCTGTCCAGGAGAACACTGAGATCCTACCTCACTTCTGATTACCAGAGTCACAGTTAATTACTAAGCATGCTTTCCAAGAGAACACTGAGATCCTAGCTCACTTCCAATTACCAGAGTCACAGTTAATTACAAAGCATACTGTCCAAGAGAACACTGAGATCCTAGCTCACTTCCGATTACCAGAGAGCACCATTTGGTTAACTGAATTGCTCAGATTCGCACAGCAGACAGATGAAGGCTGATGGAATTGATCTTTGTATCACAGGAAGCACCTTGTTTATGACTCACAGCTTTAATTTATGAGCTATCAGATGAGATAAAATCCTAGTTCATAGTGGGCACATTAGGACCTGGAAACTTACTCACTGCCTTTTGTTGAACTGGAAACATCGAAACTCTGGAACACTGACGAGCATAAAAAGCAAGTCTAGAACATTTTTTTTTTGCAAGGCAGCCAGTCCCTCCTACATTCCCCCATGAGGGGGCGGGCTGTGTCCTACACTCCCCCTGCTAATTACATATTCAATCTCAGAGATCACACTTCAGTGGGCAAAGGGAAAACCCCCTGCAAAAAAATTTGTATACATACCTTTTCTGTTTGTCAATGTTCTGGAGTTTCAACTATGTGTGTTGACTACTTCTCCATTTCACAAACTAAGGTTGACCCAAGCTTAAGCACCTTGTAAAGATACATGGTAATGCTGGTAATCCAAAGTGAAAGACCTGACTTAAAAATGTATGGCTTCTGTTTAGACGGTTCCGTGCACCAGAAGAATTAAAATGCAAGGACATGCATCCTGTAAGTCTATGACATTGAAGCAATTCTCTGATTCAGCAAAGGAAATACACACCATATTGTTAACTAACAAAACATTTTGTGCTTCATAAAACAGTTAAGATCTGTACTGGCTGAAGATCTTCGGTTCTTCAGATACCATGAAGAAGCATAAGATGAACCTCCCTCGCCCACTTTAAGTGCTCTAGGACCAGTTTTATGATGCCTTTTTTGTACCACCAGTAATAGCTATATTCACAGAAGATACAGATGTCCTAATAATAAGGGGACTCTGTGGACATAACCGATGGAAAAAAAGTTGAACAGTGTATATATTCTTATCCTGCAGCTGGACACGGAGATGTCCGGTGATGGGTCTTTAGTTTGGCAACTTACTTTACATTAAAATACACTGTAAAACATGTAATTATCATATATAAACTACTAAATGTAAAATTAAAACTGGAAAAAATGCAAATGCCTAATTTACAAGTTAAGTAAGGCACTTTGTAGTTTCATGGTACATATCCAGGAATTGACAAGCATTTTCCCTTTGGGATCACGCCTTACAGCATTACCCTGCATTTAGTCATGCCTGTACCATGACCACCCTTGCCTTGTGCCTTACTGTGGAGTTCATAGATAAGAAGTATCCATAATGGACCACTTAACTTAGGCAGAAATGCATCTTCAATTTCTTTAGCTCAGGAAGTGGACAATGGACAAGCTCATGTGCCTCTTTAAGCTCAGGAATGCTGACAATAGAATACAGCAAAACTGTGAATGATATATCACCACAACTACTCTTTCTATGACTGTACCAAAAAAAAAAAGAAGGAAAGGTATTAAAATATGAAAGGGACAAACTTCTTTCGTTATACACATATAAGTCAATTGCTGCAATCCCTGATACTCGTATAGATACATGCACCTCCTCAGCCATAACTGTTGTACCATTGTATTTGGATTAATTTTTATCACTGGTCCACGTCCTACAAAGGATACACCACTCTACAGGTGAGACTGCATAACTCTGAATGTAAATTTTAAAGTAACCCTGAAAGGCTGTCTCACCTGTTCATTTGATTCCCTGCAGTGTCTCTCCTTGCTGAGTGCATCTTCTTCAATGCTGTCAGTAAACTGACTGCTTCTATCATCCTCTTCATCACCATCCTCTTCCTCACCTTCTATGCCAAGTTCTGAAACATATACATTGTGGGAGAGAAAGAGAAAGATCAGTTCTAGTAACCTTGATGAATAATTCAAAATTTTTATCAGCTAATAGTTACTTCTATTTTATACTAGTTACCACCATTATCACACAACTTAAGACAACCACCCCTTCAAAAGCAAACATGTGCACACACAAGAAAATAAATAAAATAAAAATAAAGAAATAAAAAATAAAACCTGAGATGTCATCATGTTATGAGAGCATCTATTATAAAACCATTCTTTGAATCTTAGCTGCTTAGTCCAAGGAGTGCCGAATACCCTTCCTGAAACACATGCCATTTTGAAAATTTAGAACACTAAATGTAAGGGGAACAAAATCAGTTACTGTGCAAAGACCTAAGCATCAGTTAAAAAAATGTCTAGACCCTGAGTATTGAAAGTAAAGTTTCAGCATAGCACACACTGTTATCTGATGTATAAAAATATAGTCCAAGTGTTAAAAACATGGGTGTGCTGAATTAAAAGGTAACACATGACAATGAAACCCAAAGTCAAATGTGGGTGGGGGGGGGGGGGGGCTGGTGTAAATGCACCAGATAAGCAAAAACTTTGGCTTTATATATTATTTATCACAGAATAGTAAACTGTTTCAGATCAGCTATATCCAGGAGTCTGGGGGGTAACTTCCATTAGCAAAGATGCCAGAACCCCTTGCGAATCTCATCTGTATTTCAATTTACAAGCAAGTCAAGTAAGTACAATATAACAAATCTGAACTACACTGAAAGTAGTGACTCAAAATATGAAAATGCAGTTATGTAGAACCCACCTCTGGGCATAGAGGATACAATATAACAAATCTGAACTACACTGAAAGTAGTGACTCAAAATATGAAAATGCAGTTGTGTAGAACCCACCTCTGGGCATATTGGATTAAAGTCATGGCTATGTTTCAGACCGACTCAAGTTCAAACAGCAACTTTGGTGCTGGAAAAGATGGGTGCAGGAGGGTTGGAGTAAGCTGCTGATGCCAGCTTGCCTATCCTGTGGGGGAAGGAGCAGGAGATTTGGTTGTCTGACTGGTAGCAGCTAGTAGATACTGCAGGAACTGGAAGCAGGAAGCAAGTGAATGGGTAGGGCTATATTATGGAACAGTCAGTTTTTAGCACGGTCACTGTTTGGCTAGCATTCACTGGGCCAAGTTCAAGTTACTGGTTCACTGAACAGTAACAGCCTGCAACAACCATTGAAACTTACTTCTGTGGATGTGCAGAAGGGGCACTAACAGACCTGCCTCTAGCAGATTTCATGTTCATGCTCATTCACTAGCATGAGATTCTTTTTGGCAAACTGCAGCGCAGCCATGCTACATTTTGACTTCTATACATGCACTCTTACAACTTTAACTAACTAGTCTTACACCACTGCACCTAAGAAAAAGTCTTCTAGTTGCAGTTTTTCCATTCAAAATATAAGGCTAATTTGAGAAAATTAGCTTATTTCAGACATACATGGTGAATATAGATAGTTAACTGGTGATGCATATAGCAGAGTTCTGTCTGTGATTAAATGCGTTTCAACTTGTTTCACTCGAAAATACACTGGCCTAGCCAAACCAGATCAATGACAGCAGAGGGTCAGTCAGTTTTATCCACAGTTTGCCTCAGTAACCGCCAATTTTTGACCTTTTATTGACTGAGTACACATAAGATGTTTGATTGTGATCATATGAATGAATACATAAACGGTCATAATGATGTACTTCAAAACTTGTTAACTTGTAATCCACTCCATCTCCTCCAGTACACACACACACACACACACACTTTACTGATACTTTGTTGACTGTGAACAATTCAGGTATCTGATTGTAACCAAACAAACATATAATGATCACAGTAACGTACTTTAGCTCATTGTGTCTCATTCACAGACACACACCCTTTAACTTCAGCCACTTTACTGATGTTTACTCCTCAGATGACTGACTGTGATGAGGTGAATGAATAAATAAAAATAAACAATAGTGAGAATAATGTATTTCAACCTGTCACTGTCAGTCACACACTGAGCAACTTATTACAAACCACCCACATTCACACAAGGACCAAATAATTACAACATTGTTGACTGTGTATACCTTAGTTGTCTGATTGTGATCAAATAAATAATATCAACAGTAATATAATGCAGCTCAATGCTGTCAGACTCGTACTTTATTTATTTTTGTTGACCACGTTAGTCCCACTGGCTAGTGACCTCTTTTTGGGGAGACCCAAGGTGGCATTTATGCTACTAGGAGACACTTGGACAGGGCACTGGGGAACTTACCATATTCTTTTAATTAGGTGCTATGGGATTGCTTACATCCACCTGAGCTAACACCAAGTCATGATGAATGAGTGATTATGAATGATCAAGTCAGACATTCTTACCCACTTTCATCCATCTTTTGTCCCTGAGGCTGACAAATGATGCTTCGCCTTACTGAACTGGTGCTGCTCTCTCCCATAAACCCCACATCAAGATGAAGACAGCCAGTGTATTTGTTTCAAGATCAGGGACCAAAGCTGAAGACAGACAGATAAGCCCTTAGCATGGTATAGAGAGTAAAAAAACTAAAACCAGTACCTATATACACAAATGAATATGGTTACTGATTGCCAGCCACCACTAGCCATTTTCAGCCCAAGAAAATGGGTATCCATAATAAGTGCATACTAGTTATCACATCAATTCCCATTCTTACAGGTAAGATGTCCTTCTATATCACTGTTGCAGTATTCTTCACCTTGGGGATACCTGCCAAGGAAAGCTCAACGTCCAGCCAGAATACCAAAAATTTTAGATCTTGTATGCGCTGTATATGTCACATGCATGCTCACTGTATAGGATGTAGGGTATAAAGGTGAAGCACAGATGCAGTTACTCAGAACTTCTTTGCCATCAATCCAAATGCTATCATCGCTTGTTGGTCTGAATGCCCTTTGCTGTGTAGAATACCTAGTTGTCAGATAAGTGCCCCTTTGGGGTCTTTTTTATTACCATTGGTCTTATTTTCATTTGACTGCCTGGAGTTCATGTCATCCAAGAAGGGAAAATGTCAGTGTGGGAGGCAGATTCCCCATAAAGGTTGTCACAAAGAGTGTCTTTCTTGTTTGGATGATTCCCATGACCATACCTCCTGTCATGTTTGTAAGGCATTTGTGGCTAAGACTCTTAGAAGCTGGTCATCTGCCCTGGCCACCTATCTCAAGAAACAGAAACTTAAACAGTTAGCCCAGAGTAGCATGGTTGTATTGATTAACCTCAATATACTTCTGTTAAGCAAAAATATGGACAAGAAATCTCTGTCTGATTCTTTGGCTGTCCAGCCTCCACCAGAGATCTCTCTAGAAGCAGGTGACAACTCTGTAGGCTGTCCAGTGTCAACTTCAGATTCCTCTGCCATGACCCTGTCAGAGGCCAACATATCTCCTTCCTTTTGCACATCCTCTGAGGCTTTGCAGGCATCTGCTCTGAATGTTGAGGGGGGACTGTGGTTGATCATCTTGGAGGGCCCTAGAGGGGATTCTGCAGATTTTTGTCAAGGAAGAGGCTCTGGGTACTCTTATTGAATGTCCCTATCAAGGAAATACAGAAAATTAAGTATTCTTCTCTATGTCCTATGGATCCTCAAAGGGAATGGCAGAAGTTTACTCAGGTCCTATTTAATGCTTGAATGGTTGTGAAGCCTCCACAAGGAGTTTCTGTGCCTACTCCCCCTTGGACTTCAACTCCTTCCAAAAGGCCTAGCGAACCTAATTCCTTGGATTAGGATTTAGAGTCTGATGAAGGGCCTTGTCTTCCTAGATTCCTCATCCTTTGGCTTATGGCTTTGATGAACAGGAGTCCATTAGCCCTGGGCCTTCTTTGGAGTAGTTTTTTTTTTTTGGGACACCATAGCCAGAATTATGTAATATTTTAAGTGTGATTCTTCTCAGGTGCCTGATATCCAGAAGAGGTATTATGAGTTGCTTCAGATGGACACTCCTAAACCTTCTGCAGTATCTGGTTGCTGGGTCGGCTGCTTTGTTAGACACCTTTATAGCTGCCTCTAAGACTACTTACTCACAGCCCACTGCTCCAAAGAAACCTAACAGGTTCTATAAGATTCTTGAGGATTCCTATTCAAATGTCCTTCTGCTGACCCTGTTGTGGTGTCAGTCTCCTCTAACAAGCTTTCTAAGCTTTTGTCCTCTTCCAAGCTTCTGACTTCAGAAAAGGATAGTAGGGCAATGGAGAGGACTGGAAAAAAAGATCTATACTAATTCTACTTTGGCCTACAGGATCATCGATTACCAGATCCACATGACCAAATATGCTCTGGCCTTGACTGATCAGGCTTATCGGGTTATTTCTGACCTCCCTGATTCTAAAGAAAAGTCATATCTATTTTGGGTTCTACTTCTCACATGGCTCAATACTCTAACAAGTGCAGCTATGATGCTGCCAATGCCTCTTCCAGAGCTGCCTTTGGGTGTGTCATGAGGCATTATTCTAGGCTTCATCTGCAGTCATTACCGGAAGGTCAGGTTGCTGCATGCTCCTTTATATAATAAGAATTACTTATTGTTGCTGCTGACTCTTCAGGAAAAGGGAAAGCTTTTTAGGACCTTAAACATATTTTTGTGTCTCCATCCCTAAATTTCAGATGGATTATCTTATGAAGTGGTGCTGAAAAGATCTAAGTCTGACCAACTTTCTAAATTCCAGTTATTTAGCCTCTGTAGTTGAAAGAGGGTTATTTCATCTTGTAAAGTGCCAGTTTACAGAATCATAACTCTGTGTTTTGACACTATTTCAGATCACTGACTGAACCATGTCAATGAAAAGTGTGGACCTCCAAGCCATCATAAAATTACTATTCCTGCAGAAGAAAACTCCAAAAGAAATCAGTGAATGTATGATGCAAACACTGAGTGACAAGTGCCCTTCTTACTCAACAATGAAACTGTGGTGTGAAAACTTTCAGAGTGGAGATTTTGAGACCGAAGATGCAGCAAGGTCTGGGAGGTCTCAAATGGTGTCAACCCCTGAAATTGTTGACTATATCTGTGATGGCTCAACACTGGCCCAGTAATCAAGGAGCATCAATCCTCACCACTGGCAACAGTGGGGGACATGCACACTGTGAAGATGACAAGTACACACACAGTAAACTGCAATTTCCCTTAAGAGCACACAGAGATCACAATCAGTCTGGGGCTGGTTTCTCCCTCTTTCTCCAGATCCACAATAAGACTCCCCACTGGTACAGCTATAGGGCTGAGATCTCAGCTGAGTGGCCAAACCAAAATCTCTAGCACCCTCTCTGTCCAACCAGTGCTTCCTGTCCCTGCTGAAGCAGCTAACACACACACACTTTGAAATTTGATTTACATACAAACACAAATATACCTGGGAAAGGCTGGCACAAGTTTACTAGCTATGCCCCCTTCTGCACAGACTATATGGTAGTTCCAGCTGTCATCAGCCAATTATTTATCAGTTCCTGGTGTCCAATCCTACTGTGTAACGTTACTAATAATCCAAATGGTATTCTGACCAAGAGCAAGGTTATTTAGGAGTGTCCTGTACAGTGTCACCAAATATATATGCAAGTACTCTCACAAATATCAGCCACAAAAATAGGTTTAAATATATTTAATAATAAATAATAAAATAACAAGAGAATACTCGGTAAACAAACACAGTTACTTCAGAGTTCAAAATCACAGAAAATATTTAAAACAACATTGCAGAACAGTCTCAAACAAAGAAATCACCTAAACTAATCTTTACTATATTCCTATCTGAATCTAAAAAATAGTTACTATGCTCTAAAAACTTACTTACAGCAAGGCAAATGCAGATGTGATGATGAGTGGATGTTCTTGTTAGGTCAGTGCAAGATACAAAATGCACAATCTCTCTCCGAGAGAGTTCTTAAATTAATATCAAATATTACAGCTGGGTTAGCTTGGATGACAGCACTTTTTGTCACCTGACTTCAGTTCCCAGGCTAACCCCCCCCCCACACACACACACACACACACTGCAGCATTTGGCAGCTTCTTGTGAAAAATACATGTCTCTCAGACGTTTTCAGATCTTGGAAGTTGTAAAACAATAAAACACTTTTACATTTTAAACCTATTAATTACTTCTCTTTCAATACAATACAAAAACTTCTAGCTCTAGACATTGTGTCTGAGTCTGCATTGAAATTGAGAGATAACATCTCTTGTTTATGGCCCAGCTATAAAGTAACTTAACTTCAATTATTCTTACATTTTGCAAGTTACTGTTCTGTGTTCCAGTAGGGTACACTGTAGACACATCTCTGAAGCTCAGTACTGTATAAACCCTGTTCAACACACACTTTTGTAACAGCAGTTTAATATACACACAACATGCAGTTCTAATAAATATAATTATTTACAAAAGTCCAGACAGCTGTGCTGGCAGTATTTCCTTCTGTCACACTTCTATATCAATCATATCAATATTCACAAATGACACAGAATTATTTACAAAATTCCAAATAGCTGGGCTGGCATTATTTCCCTAAGTCACATTATCCATGACCTGATTTTGGGAAACTGTGAACATTGGCTAAAAAATTGCTGAGACACAACAGATATCCATGGAATGCATTGGGTTTATAATCTATGAGCAGCTGAGTATGCAGAAGCTGTCAGCCAAGTGGATGCCCAAATTTATGGATGTCGAGTGGACACTTCCAAGTTGATTTCATGGCATTAACATTGAGCTGGTGCTAACCTTGTAGAACTAAGTCTTTGTTGATGAAACATGGTTACACCACTGATCCTGAGACAAAACAACAGTCCATGCAATGGTAGCACTCAGGTTCACCAAAGCCAAAGAAGTTCAAGACCCAAAAGTCAACAGAAAAGGTTATGGCCACAGTGTTTTGGGTTCAGGAAGGTGTAAAGGTTAACTATTTTCCAAAGGGTAAAACAATTAATGCAGAATACTATTGTAACTTGCCGTTCCAATTAAAAGATGCATTGAAAGAAAGAAAGAGAGGGAAACTGTGGGAAAGTTGTTCTCTTTTTGCAAGACATTGCATCTGTTCACAAGGCTGGTAAAACAATGGATGTTTTGACAAAATTTGGATTAGAGTGTTTAGACCATCCCCCTACTCACCAGATCCTGCTCCATCTGACTATTTCCTGTTTTCAAAACCTTAAAAAGAGTTTGAAAGGGGGGCAATTTTCAAGTGATTCAGAGGTGATTGCAGCAGAAGAGAAGTATTTCAGTGACCAGACTTCAGACTTTTTTTGGGCAGGATTACAGAAACTTCAGACATGATGTGCCAAGTGTGTTGAACTTCGGGGAGAATATGTTGAATAACTTGTAAGATTTATGGCTCCACATCATTCCCTACTTGGTTAACGTTAGAACTTTTCAACATCCCCTCATATTAGGGTCTACTTTTGTTCACAGGCAACCTTGTCAGGCAACTAAAGGCAGGAAGGGTGGTAGGTGAGATCCCCCTGCAAAGTCTTCTTTGGCACCTGTGGCTCAGAAGCCTTCTTTTTCTGACAAGCCTGCATCTCTGACATTTCCCCCTCCCCCAACCCCTGGTCAGGTTCCCTTGTCCATTCAGCTCTCCTCTGTCCTTAAAACTGGCAACTCATCACCTCAGATTCTTGAGTTCTGTCCATCATCCATTACGGTTACTTCATAGTGTAGAAGTCTATCCCTCCTTTTTCAGGGATTCCTCAACCTCCTTGAGAGTAGCTTCCTCATATCTCAGAGGTTCTTATGTCCCTGGTAGACCAGGAAAATGTTCATCCTGCCCCTCCTTCTGAAGTGGGAAAGGGATTTTACTCCAGAATGTTCCTGGTTCCGTGGGCGTTTGGAGACCTACTCTGGATCTCTCCTTGCTCAACAGCTTTCTCAAGGTTCCTTATTTTTGGATGCTTTCTCTTTAAATCTGGTTTCTTCTGTTGCTACCCTAGGCTTTCCTGGTTTCCTTAGACCTGAAAGATGCTTACCTTCATATTCCTATTCACCCACGTTTCAGGAAGTTTTTACATTTTTCTGTCTCTTCTCCTTATTTCCAGTTCTTTGGTTTGTCCTTTGGCCTCTCTACTGCCCCAAGGGTATTCACAAAATGCCTAAATCCTGTGAATGCCTTTTGCAAGCTGCAAGGCATTCAGACTTTTCCTAATTTAGATGACCTGTTGATTCAGGCACCTTCTTCCAGTTGCCTGCTACAGGCTCTAGAGTGCACCATATTTCCCCTTCAAAGTCCAGGGTTCACCATCAACTTCCAAAAGTCTGTCCTGACTCTCAAGATCATGTGCACCTAGGCTGCAGGATTCAGACAGTGCCAAAGTTAGCCTCTGTTTCACCTTCAAAGGTTTTGTCAGACTGCATATGCAGAAGCTTGAATGGTACCTCAAGTCAGTTCAGCTTCAGCACTGCTACCCTCTGGATTTCACAGCACCTCTCCTTCCTTGCCTCAAGCGGGAATTAGAGTGGTGGATTCAGCAGCTTACCCTCAACCCAGGCCTGTGCTTTCAGCCTCCAGTTCCTTCTCAAGAATTGTACAATGATGCCTCAGACATTGAGTGGGAGGGTCTTTCTGTGGTCATCTGAAAGTTCAAGGTCTCTGGCCTCCCATCAGATGTCAGACCATATCAACATCAAAAAGACGAGTGCTCCAATTCTGGGTTTTTCACCCCATGCTGTCATGAGGCCTGAGATTTGGCAATCAGTTATCAGCTAACTCTTTAGGCAGTCTATATTCCTTCAGAGCAATATCTAGTGGCAGACTCCTTGAGCAGGTCCAAAACACAGACACACAAATGAATGCTTCACTGAGACGTGTTTCTGGACATAGCCCATTGTTTGTATATTCATCAGGTAGATCTTTTTGCCTCCCCTCTGAATAGACAGCTCCCTTTCTTTTGTTCCAGAGTGCCATGTCATCTGGCATGGAAGACTGATGCCTTTTCTTTTTCTTGGAAGGGGATGTTTCTCTACACCTGCCCTCCCCTTACTCTATTTCCAAGATCCTTGCAGAAGATTCAGCTGTACTTCCCAATAATCTTGCTTGTGACTCCTTTTTGGCTAAGACAGCACTAGTTCCCCCTTTTAATGTATCTGGCCAGGGGCAATCACTACAAGTTACCTCACTGGATGGACTTTCTCACACAGGAGAAGGGGTCACTCATCCATCCTCACTTGTCCACTCTTTAACTGACACTGTGGGTGACAGGGTTTTGATCCCTTTTAAGCACCTTTTTTGAAATCATGCTCAGTGTTTTATAGGAAGCAAGAAAACCTGCAAATAGTAAGTCTTATATGCCCAGGCAGTAAAGATTTTCTGTTTGGTGCCATGCTCATAGCCAGGACCCTTTTTCAATGTATGTGTGTGTGTGTGGGGGGGGGGGGCTCTGGTTCTCTCAAACTGTTCTTCTGTAAAGGCTAATTTTTTCAGCTATTTCTGCTTGTCTGCCCTCAAATCCTCCTTTGGCTTCCATTTTGAGGTCAGTTTCTTAAACGCGCTCTGCATCTTAGGCCCCCAAGGAAGTCTATTCCTGCTCCTTGGGACCTTAATTTTGTTTTGGAAAAATTGACCCAAACTCCTTTTGAGGCTGCAGTCTTAGCTTCTCAGAAACACTGTACATGGAAAACTGTCTTATTGCTTACTCTTGTGTCTTATCAGAGGATTTCTGAGTTCCAGGCCCTTTTGGTCATTCCTCATTTTTGTTTCATTTTTTGTTCACAGGGACAGGGTGTCCCTTCATACGAATCTGTTTCTTTTATGGCCAAGGTTGTTAATAAGTTGTACTTAAATCAGACAGAACAAACTCCCTTCCTTTTTTCTTCTACTCAGTCTGCTGGTCCTGCATACTTTGGAATTACACAGACAGCTCGGGTATTATTTGGATAAAACTAAGGCTATTCATAAGTCTGACCAGCTTTTTTTTCTTTTCATCCGAAGACATTGGGTTTGGCAGTTTCTAAGCAAATCTCCTCCTCCTGGATACTTAAGGCCATTTCCTTTTGTTAGTATCTGTCTACTTCGGTTGGAGATCACTCTCCCAGGGCTGTTACCACTTCTGGTGTCTTCAAGAGTTTGGACAATTCCACCCTTGAAGCTGCTACTTGGTCTTCAGTGCATACCTTTACTAAGCATTATAAATTGGAAATGGTTTCTAGGGCCAGAGCAGGTTTTGTTAGGGCCATTCTGCAGGGGTTGGTTGATGGCTCTTCCCATGAGCCTTTGTAGTCTCCCTAAGTGAGGAATACAATAACAGTGATATGATAAAATATGATCATAACAGTACATGTCTTCCTCTTTACTGTTGCAGTATTTGGTCCTTCCCTACATCCCCTTTTTTCTTTTGGGCTTTGATTTTTTTTACCGTCCTGGCAGAGGGTCCCTTCTTTCCATCTGCGCTTTCTCCTTCTGGATATACATAGCCTCCTATTCCTATGGAGACTGTTCTCTTCTGGGGCAATTCAGTTCTCAGTAACTGTGTGTGTGTGTGTGTGTGTGTGTGTGTGTGTGTGTGTGTGTGTGTGTGTGTGTGTGTGTGTGTGTGTGTGTGTGTGTGTGTCACCTTTATGCCCTACCTCCTTTGCTGGGATCATATATCTGACATATAGCGTATACAAGATCTAAAGGTTTTAACATACTGGCCAGACATTTGGCTATCCTTGGCAGGAGATCCCCAAGATGAAGAATACTTAAACAGTGAAGAGAAGGGCATCTACTGTTATGGTAAGAGTTTCCACAACTGTACTTTCCTATGAGACTGAATACAATGGACAAGGCAAAAATATAGTACTAATTGTCTATTGTCTGTCACCATCACTGCCATATGAAAAGCCTGAGGAACCAACAGTCATCAATCCGGTGGATATGTGTGATACATCAATTACTGCATGATTAATTCATGCTGACTACTACTATTCATTGAGAAGCCAGGAAGGATTCAGTATTATTATAACTGCACGGATGAGTTACAAAAGGGCAGTATGCAATGAAAGCATTGCTTGCACCTTATTTTTACTGCTACGAAGAAGGTATCTGTCAAAGAAGTTTGTACAAGCATCTCCAGATCAGTAAAGAAGAAGTGACACCTGAAGCTATCATTTGAAATCAACCAAATGTGTAGGAAACAAACTACTCCAGGACCACAACTGCGATTCCACAGTGGTGCTGTAAATGGCCCAGAAGGCTCTTACGACCTCTTTGTGAAATACAGATGAGAGTTTAAGAATGACTTTAAATTAAATATGTTGCATTCTCCCTATAAGAAATACATTTAAAAACCCTAGTCAAGCCAGACTTGGTACTATGCTGGACTTGAATGGGTCACAGATGACCTTTCTCTTTGAAGAAGAACTTTGCTGCATATACAAGACCTTCTCAAGAACCTGACTGATGAAGTAGAGCTTAAGATGGGCAGCAAGTATCCAAAATCATTGGGATGGAAACCTTTTTATTACAACTAAAGTATCCAATTCCTCCTTTAATACAGCTGGAAGAAATTCCAGACACAACGGAAGATGAGAACTTTGGATTAATTTGGAACCACCAACTCTAAGCGAGAACATGTTAGAAACCAGAGAAAAAAAATTTGCATAATCAACAACAACAAATTCACTACAACTCCAACAGAATGGATATTACCCAGCACTAATGGTTGTTCATTTAAGTATATTGTGTGGATTGCTCAGTCAAATCACTGCAAGATCGAGCATTAACCTGGTTCACACTGTATGTCAGAGGGCCATATGTACAATCCTTGGAACCACAAGAATTTAAATTTAATTACAAGCAAATATATACTAATTCTTAAACTGCTGTATCTTGAAGTATTATCATATTATCTAGAATCTTCTTTGAGATACCGCAGTCTAAAAGAGTATAAATAATATGTGGTTATGTGCATCTTAGCCTCTACTCCCCCCACCCCCAAAAAACATTTTTAGGTATAACAGCGACTTTTGCACTTTGCTGTTATGTTCTAAAGATTCTACACAATTGTTGGGTAGTTTTGGGGCTTGTAATACTTATTTTCAAACTTTCATTAGGGCATCAGCAGAAATGGGTAAGTGGAAAAGTAGGCTGGAATGCACAGGCTCCCCATCGCCGAGCTACTGTGGAGAATTGAAACGTGCATAAAAATCCACATTCTACCATTTGAAGCCTGCCTTAAGCTAACAGGTGTGAACATCACTTGTGCTCCAGCCTTTGGGCCTGACCCTCCGTAGAGCATAGAGCTCAGAAATATATTACAAATCATGTTCTGCAAAGCAGACTGGATAAATATGATAGGGAGAGACATTCATAAGATGTCACCAAGGCTCTATTACAGGCCTCAACAAGCTCATCTGGACCTCATGCATTCCGCTGTGGATCAGCTGATGAAAGACAGGTGAAATCTCGATTAAATAGTAAATCAGTAACAGGCTGGCACCTCTGCTGGAAACAATTTACCTGCTTTATACTCACAGACTGCTGAGATAGCCTCTGGCTTCCCATCAGCTTGAAATAAATTAAGTGGATAACTTAATAATACATTAATAGCAAATATTATTAGTATTAAATTCAGTTACCATTGCTGCCAAATAATTTTAATACAGGATATAAAACTAAATAACTTGCCTTCAATGCATCTTCCCTAACGGACAATAAAACAGTAGTAGCAGATATTATGCTACCGGTGTCAAGTTTCTTAACTATAGCAACACCAGACTAGTACAGCATTCCTCATCACCCACTTTAAAATTACTTTTTCCAAAATGTGTAACAAATATAAACATTTCAGATCTGCTAACTTCACAAAATATTTCAAATAAAAATGAACTTATTAAACTGGAGTTTAACATATTAAATGGCATAAGGTGTAGTGCATAACCTTACTGGGAAACACTACAGTATGAACAAAACAAAATGTTTTGGTCACCCTAACATTATGGATAGAAGGTTTTGTTGAAAGTGGAGTCTTTTCAGAAAAGTACAGTTTTGTACCTACCATAAATGTAGATGATTGAGTCTTCACACTGCTGCAGTCATCACACTTGGGTTATCCTGCCGTCAGGCGGGCCCGCAGTCGGCCAGAGTTCCAAAGTCTTGGTCCGGCGTCGGTTGCTGTCACTTCTTCCCTGACGTCAGTGCGCCAGGGGTATATAATATGCATCCGATGCCATTTTCTTCAGTTTTTCTTGCCCCAGATGTCAGGTGCCCCCAAGTGGGTAGGCAATACATATTGCTAATCAAAAATATACATATAAAATAAAAACAATACCTTCAGTTACCAGCAAATACACCCCAAAGGTTGTATAGGATAGAAGGGTATAGATAAGTCCAGCTAGTTCAGAGGGGATGGAGGGAGGGTAACCTGGACTGCAGCAGTGTGAACACTCGAACATCTACATTTATGGTAGGTACAAAACTGTACTATGTTCATCATGTTACACTGCTGCAGTCATCACACTTGTGTTGAATCCCAAAGCTAAGTTTGGGTGGCTGGTCTGTAAGGAGTTAGGATTGGCTAAGAGGCCCTGCAGAACTGCAGTCGCAAATCCTGCTCGGGATTTAGAGTAGAGAGGCAGGTGGTAATGCTTGGTGAAGGTGTGCACTGAACTCCAAGTTGCCGCCTCCAGAATTTCCTTGGTAGGTACTCCTCTGAGAAAGGCTGTTGAAGTGGCTGTTGCCCTAGTGGAATGAGGCCTAATGTTATTAGGGACTGATTTTCCATGCTGTGTGTAGCAGACTGAATACAGTGTCCTATCCATTTGGATATAGTCTGCTTTGAGATAGCCTTGCCTTGTGATCCTGCAGCATATGCTACAAACTGTTGATCAGTTTTCCTGAAAGCTTTTGTTTTGTCCAAGTAGAAGCGTAGCTGCCTGTGTATGTCCAAAGAATGCAGAAGTTTCTCCCCTTTATTTTGGGGGTTTGGATAAAAGGTAGGCAAATGGATGGTTTGGTTAAGAGCCACACTAGATACCACCTTTGGCATGAAGGTAGGGTTTATCCTTAAAGATACCCTGTCCTGATGAAAAATGATAAAAGGTTCCACTGCCATTAATGCCTGTGGCTCTGAGACTCTTCGTGCTGAAGTTACTGCCAGGAGCAGAGCTGTTTCCATGATAAAAATTTTAGATTGGCTGTATTGGCTGGCTCAAAAGGTGGTAGTGTCAGTTTTTCCAAAACGAAACTGAGGTCCCAGGTTGGTGCTCTCCGGGGTGGTCTTATGTTTTTAGCCCCTCTGAGGTACTGCTTTAGCAAGGGACAAGAGAATAAAGGAGGATCAGTGTTGTAATGTGCAGAAATGGCAGAGGCGTGGATCTTAATTGATGAAAAGGATAGGCCTTTGTCCAGCATCTCAGTTAAGTATTGTAAAATCTGAGGAATGTTTGGAACAAGAGGGTCAAGGCTGTGAGCCTGGTTCCAGGCGCAGAATCTCTTCCATTTTTCTGAGTAAGCTTTCCTGGTGCTAGGCCTCCTGGCCTCCAAAATGACATCCATAACAGCTTTAGATAGAGGTGTTGCCTGTTTGACTAATGTATCTGCCATGCAGCCAGGTTTAGGGTTTTGAGCTGACCGTGCAGGATCTGATTGTTTTGTTGAGTCAGAAGGTGTGGAATTTGGGGTAAAATCCATGGTGGGCCCTGAGCCAAGTTCCTTAAGATAGGGTACCAGTGCTGGCATGGCCAGTCTGGAGCAATCAGGATCATCTGTGGTTTTTCTTGCCTGGCTTTTAGGAGTACCTTTGAAAGGAGAGGCAGTGGTGGGAAGACAAACTTTTAGGTTTTTCCAGCTGAACAGAAGAGCATCCACTTTCCATGCTTGTTTGTGATAAGTCCTTGTGCAGAATTTTTGTAGTTGGCAATTCAGAGGGGAGGCAAAAAGATCTATGTCTGGGCATCCCCATTTTTGTGTTATCATGCTGAAGATTTGTGGATTCAATTTCCATTTGTGAGGGTCCATGATATTTCTGCTTAGGTCGTCCGCCAGAGTATTTTTCTTTCCTGGCAGGAATTGTGCTTGCAGGTGAACTTGGTACATTAGAGCTGTGTTCCACAAGGTCATGGCTTGCCTGCATAGGGGATAAGAATGAGAGCCCCCTTGTTTGTTTATGTACCACATAACTGTGGTGTTGTCTGTCTTTAGTAATAGTTGTCCTGGATGTACAAGGTCCTTGAAAGCTGTTAGGGCATTTTGAACAGCCAACATCTCTTTTTGAACAGCCAACATCTCTTTTTGATTGATGTGAAGATGTATCTGGTCTGTGGTCCACTTGCCCTGAATGCATTTTCCTGCCATGTGTGCTCCCCAGGCGTAATCCGAAGCATCTGCTGTTAGAGTTTGCCTGGTTGTGGGGTTGGGCGAAAGGCTGACCCTTGCTTAGGTGACATACCTGTGCCCACCATTGAAACTCCTGTTGTAGGCAGGGAATTATTGGAATTACTGCTTCTAGATTGTGAGAATGTTGAGTCCGAACACTTTTTAGGTACCATTGTAATTTCCTCATATGCAGTCTGGCATATGGTATTAGTAGTATGCAGGATGCCATGAATCCCAGGGCCTGCAGAATTTTGCTTGCAGGGAGATGGGAAGTTTTTGCCAGTAGTTGAAAATATTGAGTTAGTTGCTCTTGTTTGTCTGGCGTGAGGTAAGCCATCTGGGCCGTTGTATTTAAGCTGGCACCCAGGAATGTAATCTGTTGTGAGGGTACTAGTTTTGACTTCTTTTTGTTTACTGTGTACCCTAGAGAAATTAGCAACTTTTTCACAAATGCCAGATGCTGTAGAAGAATGTCCTTTGACTCTGCTTGAATGAGGCAGTCGTCCAGGTATGGATATATTTGAATTCCTTTTTGTCTGCAAAATGCAATTACTGGTGCCAAGCATTTTGTGAAGACCCTGGGCGCAGTAGATAAGCCAAAGGGCAGTGCAGAGAATTGGTAGTGCATTGTACCTGCTTTGAATCTGAGGTATCTTCTGCAATTTTGTCTGATAGGGACATGCAGGTATGCCTCTTTGAGGTCCAGAGTAACAAGCCAAACCTTCTTGCCCAGCATGGGTAGAAGCTGCTGTAATGTCAACATATTGAATTTCGGAATATCCAGGTAAGTATTCAGAATTGAAAGATTCAGTATAGGCCTCCAGGCTTTGTCCTTTCTGGGGACTAGGAAGAGTCTTGATTAAAATCCTTGTCCTTGTTCCTGTTGTGGTACTTTTTGTATAGCTCTCATCTCCATGAGGGCTGAAATTTGTTTTTGTGCCTCTGCCCATTGATTTTGGGGCAGGTCTGGCATTCCTTTTAGCTTTGGTAAAGTATGGAAGTGGAATCTGTAACCTTGAGACAATATTCAGGACCCATTTGTCTTGGGTGATTGTTTGCCAGTTTTGGGAAAAAAAGTGCTAGTTTTCCCCCTAAGGGGGCTTCCAGAAGGGACGTGCTTGGCGTACGCAAAGGAAAGACATGGTGATGGTTTCCTGTAAGGTTGAGACTTGTCCTCACCTCCTTTTGGGGTTGAGGTGCCCCGCTGTCATTGTCTATTTGAGCCTTGGGGTTGAGATCTGCCTCTTGGGCATCTGTATCTGCCTCTCTGTGGCCTGTCTGACACTGGAAAGGACCAATTTTTTGTTGGCCAATTTCTGCTAAACCAAGGTGGCTGTTTCTGTAAGAAATCCTTGACTGTTTGCATAGATTTAGCTTTATCCTCCATTTTCTTTAACACCTCTTCTGCCTTAACACCAAACAAGGTATCATGTTGTAAAGGAGCATCCAATAACTTTGCCTTAACATGATCAGGTATACTCTGTTCTTTTAACCAAGCATGTCTTCGAATAACAGAACCTGTAACTGCGGCTCTACAAGAGGCCACTAAAGAATCAAAACCACATTGCAGAGTATGTTTTCCCACCTGTTCAACTGCATGCAATAAATCCTGCATTTCCTTACAATCAGGAGCTTCTGAGCTAGCAAGCATTTTCTGTTTTAACTGAGCCATTAAATATTGTTGGTACTTAAGCATGTGAAACTGGCAATTTAAAGCTCTTACTGCTAAAGTTGCAGACGTGTATATTTTCTTCCCCCATCTATCCAAAGCTCTGGAATCTCTGCCAGAGGGTACTGGATTTTTTGCAATGGAAGCCTTAACCCCTTTTGGACCCTGGGAAATAGTTTCTGGGTCAGCAGAAGGGTTTTTGTAAAGAAACTTGTGAGAGTCAGGGACTCTATAATACCTATCTGGCTTGGCTGGAGCAAGGGCAAAGAGTCAGGAGATAAACTGGATTCAGAGAACACATCATTCACAGTGTCTAGGCACAGGCGGAATAGCCTGGGGCCTGTGCTGAGGCAATAAGAGGAAATCCCTGAGCCTTTTCTTGGATTCTGAGTATTCCTGACTTTCCCAATGGAAATGTTCCCTCATGGTATGTAAAGTTTCCCCAAAAGAGTAATCCTCAGGAGGAGAGGTTGAAGGGATAGATTCCTCAGTATCAGAGTCCTCATAGGGGGGTAAAGAATATCCCTGGTCTGAAGAGGAATCAGAGGAAATGGAAACCTGATCAGAGGAGTCATAGTCTGTATCCTGCCGAGGCCTTTTCTCAGGAGGGGGATGGGAACCCCTGATTAGAGTAATGAGGTCTTCGGCCATTTTAAGCATCTGTTTCTTAGGCATGGAGAACTGTCCAGGAGAATGCTGTACTTGTTTCTTTGTCTTTAATGGTACCTTTGTCTTGGCTGTTGTTTTAATGGTAAGTTGTGAAGGTCTGAAAACACCCTCAGAAGCCGGTGCCTGCTCAGCGGCTCCAGACCCATCTGAGGGATTAGTTTCCATAGACCCAATACCTTGAGTTTCCAGAGGCCTAGATGTCTCCACATGGGAGTCGGAAGCAGCCTGTGGCTCTGAGGTAGCGGGTGTCAGGGGCTGCGAAAGTGCCTCACTGAGAACCGGCGAACTGGCGACTGGCCTAGAAGAGGTTTCGTCATCGGTTTTGGACCTCGGATGCCTGTCTTTATCCTTGTCTTTGCGTTTTTTTGGTGTTGAAGTCGTCGGCTGATCCGATGGCAAGGTATAATTGAACCTTCGGCCAAAGTAGTGTAAAGCAAAATCAAAACATCTCTTTATAGTGAGTTTGTTGAATCTAGCACAAAACCGACAACTAGTGACGTCGTGATCAGGGCCTAGGCATGGAATACAGTAAGAGTGGAAGTCCTTATGAGGTATTTGCTTCCCACAAGAAATACAATTATTAACTTTTTCTGACATCGGTCTGAGGCAAGAAAAAGGTTTCCCCAACGGGGTACTTAGCTTTATTGAAGACTTTGGATCTAAAATTCGAGTTCGAAAATCTAAGGAGTCGGCCGACCGGCACTTGCAAACTGCTTCTGCTTCGGGCACCACGCAGCAAGAAAGACTAAAGAAAATGGCGTTGGATGCATATTAATATGCATATTAAATACCGCACAACGTGGCTGGGCTAATATATGCCTTTGGGCAGATAGCCCGGTACCAACCTATGAATCTATGAACCTATGAACCTATATACCCCTGGCGCACTGACGTCAGGTAAGAAGCGACAACAACTGACGCCGGACCAAGACTTTGAAACTCTGGCCGACTGCGGGCCTGCCTGACAGCAAGATAACCCAAGTGTGATGACTGCAGCAGTGTAACACAATGAACATCTAACCAAACTGTCCATTTATACCATAGTGATAATCCCACAAAAAAGGTGAAACATGCAATATCTACAACTAGTAGAATTTGGCTTTACTGGCCTAAATGTCTCAAAGATTTGGACAAAATAAAAAGGCAGTGTGAATTTAGAAGCCATATAGCTGAAACACTTGTATTCCTTAAGCGGCCATTTGTATGTGTCCCATAGGCCTTCTTCAAAGGAGGTTTAAGGTATTACAGAGGAGTAAAGTCACTGGTTTAACAGGGTATTTTTGGTATTTCCACCTATGAGGAAGAACATCGCAAGGTGCAGTGAATTTGCCATTGCATTTTTCTTATTCTCCGTAGGACTATCCAGAATATATGATCCCCCCATGGAACTGATTTGATAGTCATAATCTGGCATTAATTCATTTTGCTAGCACACACACATACACACAAAATATTTTACTCAGAAGTACAGGTAATGTCTTCATTCAGACTTATCAATGCAACAATCATCCCAGTATCCACTGTAAGCATCTGGGCTTTATTATTCTGTTTAAAGAGAAAGTAATCCCCCTGGCTACAAAGTTTTCCAGGGGGATCACAAACACAGCTTCACAGCTGCCACACATCATGAGGATACATCATTTACTTCAGCTCTCCAAAACTTTCTGACCTTGGAACAACAAAGTGCTCATTGAATTGCATTGTCCAGTGAATTCTGAAACCACTTATTTGTTAATTTCTGATGTGCTGCACACATTACAGATATCACTGTGATTGGCTCCATTAACTTTTGTATTACTTCTCTCACATTAGGTGTATTCTGTCCACCTATCACCCATTTTGGTGAAGGGATATTTAAAGGGACATATTAAATCATACTTAAAGTTGTACACTTCTATCATCCAAATGTATGACTCAGGTATTCTCTTACCTGGAAACTTTTTGGGGAATGTTTCATATTCCATATTAATCACAAGGGTAATCAGTTTAAATGTAAGCACAACTTGTTTATGAAAAATTAATCACATTGAAAAAAGAAAACAAAGGCATCACACGGACTAAAAAATGTTAACGCACAGTAGTTATGTGCAAGTTCTGATGTAACAGAATTCAGAGGAAAGTTTTTAATTTAATATAATAATTATTTAGGTTTTGATACCTGTTTGGTGATACGAAGTTGTAAACATGACTGCATATTTTATAAAAAATTCTTCCCAAAAAGCTGACAATCAAAATGATGACTTTTGAAAGTGGGACCAATAGCAAAATTGGGAACCACAACATTTATTTATTTTTAGCTTAGAGGCTGTATAATCTTGGGAAAAAGGACAATCCCTTTTTGTCTAGTGGTGTCTGGCCTAAAGTACTGAAATAATTAAATGGGTTTGGGGAAAAAGGTTCCCCACCATGGAGGTACAGGGAATTTTGAAATTCTGAGTTATTTGATGATCCATTCAAAATCAACTTTTTGTCAATTTTCTGAATGAGAAGACAAGTCCCTTGGAAGATTTTGTAACTTATTTCCCAGGGTGTTCGTGCTGCATACTACACATTTGAATTATCAGTGCTTCAAGGTTATATATTTCTGGTTCTGGTTTTGGCAACACAGTACGACTGCAAACATTTCTACGCACATATATGTGTGTATTTATATGTACATATTTATATACAAATAGAAATGGGGTACCATGTTTCAGAGGTCTGCACAGATAACAGAAATGGATATCAACGTGTGGCTATTTACCAAGTCCTGCTAACATGAAATGTGCAGCAAGGTGAGTTTACATCCATCATTCTCTTTGGGCAGAACTGCCAGCTTACATTAGCCTTTTCTAAAGCGCTCCACATTATACGTCTTCCCGCATATTTTGGATGAGACCGAACAAGTCATTTAATTAGAACAGAACCAGTGTTCCAAGGTCAACCCTGAGAAAAATAAGGTTATACTGAATAGTTACGTAAAAATTCTAAAGGTTTGCTACTCTTTCATATAAAGAAATGCCTTATTTCTCCAAGTAGGACTACATTAGCTTTCATTCTCCCAGCACAAGTGAAGATTTTAAGTAGGTAAGTCACTGAGCCGATAACAGCCTACGAGTTCAGACAGCAGACATAGCCGTCAATGGTCCCTGATTTCACTTGAATTTCCCCAGCACCCTCACAAACTATGTCTTTGCGATGTAACAGCAGAAACTTTAGTCACTAAATATCATGCAACATGAAAATTGCAAACATCCCCCTCTTTTGGCTTAATGTCATGATTCAAGTGTCGAGAATTCTACTTATGCATTTGTGCATTTCTCTGCTTATTATTTAACCTTGTTTACCATGCAGATCTAGAGATCCAGTGACCCTTTTACAGGTACTACCAGACCATGGATAAGGCAACATACAAAGAGTAAATGGTTACATTATAAGAGTATATGTTGGAATTTACAAATACAATGAATATACACTTTTAAAAAGCTTGAAAAATACAATGTCTATATAATCAAGTGAAACACTTATGTATAGTACCAAATCCAAACATTGTAATTAGTAAATAAGGAAATATTCATACTTAAAAGTGTGCCTATTCCATATTCTGATTACAGTATGGCAGCTGGTAGTAACAGTGGCAGATTTAAGAAAATTGAGCTTGAATTTTCAAAAAAAAAAAAAAATTCCTACATTTGCTTCAGAAAGTAAAGTTCTTCACACTCCCATGCAAATGGCTTCACGCCTATTACTTGATATTTGTTCAAGACTGAACTATCAAATGTTTAACTGGCATTTCCAGAGTACAGGTAGAATGCACTGTCAAAATAAGGATACTGTACAATGAATGCCAACAAATTTGCTTCTTTGGTGTTTTTGTTGCAAATAAATAGTTGGGTGTTTTTAAGCAGGAATAAGACAGTGGTGATAGAAACTGGCTGAAATTGATTCGGCTGCATGAATACCTCTCAGCTGTCCAAAATTTTCCTCCCATTTTTGGTCTGTTCCACAAAAAATTTGTGGCATCTGGATTTTTGTGGCAAATCAGTGAGGAGTGAATTCACGAAATAATGACAGGCATTTGAGTTCCAGACTTCATATCCTTCAGACAATGTATCGTAACACAAAAACTTTTATTCTAGCAAGTTCCTAAGCTTATAAGAGTAATATTTAAAATCTGTCCCTATTTTTGGGGCTTTGTCCCCCCATTATTTTTGGCTTAGTCCAGACTTTTTGGTGTTAAGAGGTTGAGAGATATGTGCATGATACTTTATAAGGCATTCGCAGTTCTTTATATACCAGAAGGTTTTAGTCTGTGCCTTAAGAAATAATGCAGTTAAACAAGACTAAACAGATTTTTTACAGGTTTGTATTACGGATTTGAACTTTTAATCTTATAAAGCAAAACACAGATAACATTATGTACCACAATTAAATTATGTCTGTTCTTAAGGTGCAGCTTTCAAGACCTGTACAGGTCAATCATAAACCATCTCCCTTTCTTTCACACCCAGGTCCTGAACCATTTTGCCCACTTGTGAACTGCCTCCATCTTATACGAGGCATGAAATGTTCTATAGCACTGCATTCAGTACTCCAAATGAGAGGTCACCATTTCTCTATACACAACGAAGACAGCTTCCTGCTTTAAGCTCACTATGCAATTGCTGTGCCTGCCAATGCACTCAATCTTTATTTCTCTGTGCATGCAACGTCAGAAAAACAGACCTAAATTTAACCTGAAAATATTTTTAATAAAGGATAACTTTCATAGAGTCAAGGCTCTCCTCTACCACTGGAAATGTAGACCAAATATAGTACAAATTACCCATAAAGCATGGGGGATAAAAGAACAGAAAAATACTTTTATATTGTAACCTCCACTATGTATGTTACTTTAAGTTGATGTGTTACAAAAGCATAAAACAGTTTTGTTTCCCAGATAAGGTACACTATACTTTGCTGTACATAATAAGCTACCACACTTGGGGACCATTTATCTAATCTTCTCAAATTTCTTCAAATTCGTTCCTGCTTTTCCTGTACATCAACCTTGTTTTTAACCTGTGCATTATTTGCAAAGATGCATGCTTTTCCTTTCAGTGTTTCTCAATATCACAACAAAAGATAGTGAGGCGGTCTGGGCAAAGTACTGAATTCTGCCATAAGCTACAACTAACCAATACTTCTGTGGAGTAAATTCCATTTTTCTATTACCTCTGTTTTCATCTATTTAAACAGTATATAGAAAGGAATCCAAGACTGGCCAGTCAACAAGATATATGTTCTTCATACCGATCACTGCTGTAATAGCTTTAGCCAAAGTTTCAGAGAACTTGCCATGTACCCAAAATATCAAGCAGCTCAAGCTGAGCTGACTAAAATACAAGCTTTGGCATGAAGCCTTTCACATCTTTACTGACGCTGAAGAGTACGCTCCTCTGAGGCTTTTAAGGATCGATGGTCAGCTTGTGCTTTCCTTAGCTGGGCAGATAAGTTCCTTTGGGAAAAAAAACCTTACATTTTATTTTTTGTACTGACGTTTTATTACTTTCTTCTTCTACAGGAAAGTTATTTTAAAGCTAGAAGTGTTGTGTTTCAATGGATGGTCTCGAGACTGTAATATACTTTTAAAGAGAGCATTTATTTCTGTCAGTTAAAGAGTTGTATTTTCTGCTAAACTATTTTCTGTGGAGAAACTGTGTTTATTTTAAGGTTGTGGAGTTGCCATAGTGTTTGAAAGTGCTTTTTACTGTGTATTTTCTGTTAAAAAGGGAACTTTTGTGAACTGGTAGCTTAATTTTGCCATTAGCTACAATTAACCAACACTTCTGTGGTCTAAACTCCATTTTCTATTAATTCTGCTTCTAGTTTGTTAAGCATTATGTCATCCAGATCACTATTCTAGAATGGAATCCAAGGCTAGCCAATCAGCAAGCTAATCCATGATTAAGTTAAATGCCACAGAGCTACAGAGTCTAAGGTTTAATTATGACCTCTGGTCACTGCTGCATGGGGTCTACATGCTCTCACGTCATCTGCAAGTTTTTTTTCCTCTGCTTTATACCCACCTCCCAAAACCAAGCCATTTGACTAACTACACTATATTTTCTTGTACTCTATGGTTCTCTCACACAAACACACTCACATACATACACCCACTTACTTTACATTAATCATCCTTGCCCTTAAAGCCTGGATCACAGCTGGAAATTATCTAATTAGGACCTTTACTCTTGCATACCTGGCAAACCCAACACCAATTTCCTAAACTGCCAGCCTTGGTAAGGGTGACAGTCATAAGCAAGCTGAGCGGGACAGATCAGACTTCCGTATACACAGCAACAGTCTCTGACTCATCCAGTAAAGATGAGTGAATTAACCTCTTAGGGTGCATCAATACTTTCTCCCAGAGTCACACCTGGTATACCAGACTGAAGAGGTACCCAGAAGGCATCCTTACTGGGTGCCCAAACCACTTCAATTAATTACAATCGACCTGAAATAGCAGCTCTAGGAACCTCACAGGTCACAAGGTTCCTCTTCTGCCATAAAGAATAACCTCAGCAATTCTTCAAAGAAACCTCATTTCTACAATTTACAAAACCTGATCTCATCCTTTTGGATACCATCCAAAGCACATATCCACAGATGAGGATTGGACATCGACTCTATGAGAGTTTCATTCTACAACTCACTTCTCTCTAGCATCCCAGCTCAGCTCACCACCTGCAGTACTGCTGCCCCTACACCCATCCTCTGGTCAGACTCCTGTCTCCCTTTATCTTCACTCATGGTCAGGTACAATACCTGCAGTACTTCTTCCTATCGTCTGGTCAGTCTCCTGACCCCCTCTGCCCGCACTGATGGTCTGATATAACACCTGCAATACCAGCGTTGCTTTGTCCACCCTCTGGTCAGTCTGCTGATCATCCTTACCCTCATTCATTGTCTAGTGAAATGCTTGCAATACTGCTTTCACTATACCCATCCCTCTGATCACTCTACTCATCCCTCTATGTTCACTCATGGTCTGGCACACTGCTTGCAGTATGGCCATGACTCCTTAATCCACTGGCCAGTCTCCCTATCCCTCTCTACCCTCACTCATGGTCTGGTGCACTGCTTGCAGTACTGCTGTGACTGCACCAATCCACTGGTCAGTCTCCACATCCCCCTCTACCATCACTCATGGTCTGGTACAAACTGCAATACTGCTGTCACTGTGCCCATCCTCTGGTCAGTTTCCAAATCCCCTTTACCCTCCACTCATGGTTTAGTACAATGTCTACAGTACTATCATCACTGCACCCACCCCCAGGGTAAGTCCCCTAATCCCCTATAACCTCACTCATGATCAGGTACAACACCTGCAGTACTGCTGTCACTGCATTCATCTTCTGGTCAGTTTCTTGATCCCCTCTAACCTCATTTATGGTCTGGTATAATGGCTACAGTACGGATGTCACATGATAGTTGTAAATAAGACCCCAAGATATTGAAACTCTCCCATCTGGGTAGCAACTCCCCTTTCTCCTGCCAAGAGCCATTTACATTTCTCTAGACAGAAATCAGGGCAAAACTATCCCCTCTGAGGGGTTTTAACCTTTATCTTGAGCACTTAACATTCACACAGGCCTTAACTTCCCTGCTGCAAACCAGAAATAACAGTAAAGTGAGGTTAGTATGACAATCATCTGCAGAGAGTCACATAGCCATCATGTCTTCAAACTGGATAATCTCTAAACTTTGGCTGCACCATGGTAACCTGCTTATAAAACATGGACAGAAGCTGTGATGAGACACATGTTAGTTGAAGTCCCTTGCCTTCAATGAACATGTTCAACTTAATGCCAAGAAAGCAAACACAATATTTGCTTTGCAAATATAGTGACCAAATAGCACAGATGGATAGCCCTGGAGCTGCATACTGCTGTAGCATATCCCAAAGGGTACTGTAGGGTGGCCAGTAATACACATTTTCCAGGTCCTCAAAGCTTGTGTACACCCTACTAGAGAATTTCAATGACCCTCAATATCTTTCCAAGGACAATGAGTTGATCTACTCGCTCATGGCCAGATGGAATCGGCATTATTCCTCCTTAATCCTATGCTCAGCTGCACAATGAAGTCTGCTTTCAAGCACCCTGGCACTGATCTTCCCAGGGAGGAACAGAAGCATAATTCCCCTATAACTGTATCCAACCTTCTTGTCTCCCTTTCTGGAATGGGGACCACCATCCCATTTTATCAGTCCCTGATACTGCAGTCATCTTTATTTTTCATGCAGCACTGAAAAGGTAAGTTAACTGCAACACCCTAGTGAGATGCAGCAGCTTCAGCATTTACTCAGTTAACAAATAAAGTTATAAACAGTCACGTGAGTGCTGTTAAATGTCCTACTCAAGTCTAGGTAAACGACAAACACAGTCCTTCCCTAACCTACCTCACCCACCTACAGAAATCTACATGATCCTCTTGGCACAGTCCTCCAAACACCTGCTGTAGTGTGGTCCAAGTTAATTACAATGCTGACGTTTCACTCATTGCTTCAGATATTCTCAGCAATTTTCTTAGCATATAACACCAAACTATTACTTCTGTAGTAATGTACCTCTGTTTTATTCTCACTTTTGTGAAGTGGAATCATTGGTGTCCCTGCAAAGGGAAACAACTTATTTTATTTTACACACTGACTAAAGACTAGACTGGAACACCCACTGTTTTTCTGGTACACAGTGGAAGCACTGTTCTAGTAAAATGACTTGTTCAGAGGACAGACTCAAGCTCCATGATTATAAAATGAGGATCATTAGTAGGTCACAAAATTAATCCTCTGTTTAACTACAAGACCAGACTCAGACGTAACCTCTAGTATTGAGGGATTATACATGCTATCTTGTAAAGGGGGAATAACTGATGACATGTCTCCTGTACAGAGGAATCACTCCCCTACAAGGAGATCACCTATGTCTTCTTATGAAGGAGGATCACGCATGCCCTCTCAGAGATGGTCTCATGTCTTCCTGTGAAGGAGGATCACGCATGCCCTGTCGGAGATTGGCCCACCTATGTCTTCCATGAAGGAGGATCACACATGCCACCTCAGGGATCTGATCACCTATGCCCTCCTATGAAGAAGAAGAATCAATTCCAACCCTCTCAGAGATCGCATATCCTATGTCCTCCTATGAAGAAAGATCATGCTTGCCCTCTCGGAGATCAGATCACCTTTATCTTCCTATGAAGGAGGATCACACATGCCCTCCCAGGGATCACATCACCTGTCTTCCTATGAAGGCAGATTATACATGGTCTTCACTACAAGGGGGATCACCCTTATTTTCCTATAAAGGTGGGTCACATATGCCCTCCCAAAGAGGGGATGTGCCATATCTTTCTAAAGAAGTGATCACACATGCTAGGCCCATCTATAAAGGAACAGTATGCAAACCATCTGGTAGTGGGTCCTATGTATGTAGATCACACTACAGACTGCGTTAGCACAATAAATGACTGGACCACAAATGGCACATCTTGAAAGGGCTTTGCTCCATCCCTCTCAAACATGTTTATACAAATATTCATCAAGGTCACTAGTCCTCATGTTAGATGGCAAAAGCCTGGGTTTTTGTTGTCATTTCCATTTTAATTAGACTGTGGCCTATACCACAACCAATCTAATATTTCCTTTGCCACTTCTCCTTTTTTTGTTAATTTTTCATTATCAGGGTAAAAACATTTAGCACGAGTGCCTCTTTTCTTGGGTGACCCAAGTACATTATCTAATTAAGTCTTCTATCCTTACCTATTGATCATAACTCTCCAATGAGCTATTAAAAAACAAATCATATGATACCCCAAATCTCCCTGAAATGGATTAAGTGGATAATTAGAAAATAAATTAGTGTCATATTGCATCACTAGGCCTTCTATTTAACTGCTAATAATTTCAGAATAAATTATTTTGATCCCACTGCTCAGAAGCAGCAGCAATGAAGATTCGGATATAACCTGACCAAAAATGCAGTCTAACTGTGGAACTCAGATGTCTTACTTTAGCAGTACTTGGAATTTTAGTCTGAAATATCTTTGTTGTGTTATCTTAAGACTGTAAACATCAGAACAGCCTGAAAGGTCATCTAATGCAGACAGTCTGCTTCAAGGCAGAGGTCACAGACTGTTGGTACTAAAGCATGCAATATGCTTGGTCGTTTAATTGTTGTGACCATGTTCTGTGCAACAGATCAAGTGTGATACGCTACTATATTTAAACACCGGTGTCATTTTTGTCACAAGTAGTGGAGGATTACAATTCATTCTCCCTGCTTTTATTTAAAAACATTATACAATAAACACACACACAAAAAGTGAGAACAGAGAATGCAAAAGGACACCTTAAAATCAAGACTGAACAAATAAAGGGAGATGGATTCAGGAAATCCTGGAAATCTATTACACAATTTACATAAAATCATCACAAGAACAAATATAATTCACTAAAGAGTACCTAACTGTGGAAACATTACTACGAAATCTATGTGGTTCACAATTACAATAAGAAAAAGGAGATGATGCATCTATTCATCCAGCCACAATCCCTTTTTCCCATTTTTTCACAAGGAGATGGGGTATCATTTCAAAAGTGAAATCATCTAGAGCCAAGGTTCACACTGCTGGGTGGTGAGCCTTGCCACTGTTGGTCTTTCATACTGTGCACATGCACACACACTCAAACCTATGATTAATTTAGAGTATTCAATCATAGGTTCATAGGTAGGTACTAGGCTATCAGCCCTAGGGCCCATACAAGCCTAGCCAAAAAATGTTCCCTGGCTTTCGCCACCCAAGAAAATTATTTTCCTATGCCCCTGTCGAGCAGAGCCACAGAAGTGATCCCCGGGGTGAATTTCCAATTTCCCAATCATCAAGATTTTTCTTGAAGAGTGCTAATGAGGAGCTCTGTTTGACATAGATAGGTAGTCTGTTCCAGAGTATGGGAAGTCTCTGGGACAGGAATCTATCCCTCCAGCATGTTCTGTTTATTGCGGTGACAAGGTTTAGGTCCCTAGAGCGTGTAGCTCAGAGGGATAAGTGGAGCATGTCCAACAGCTCTGGGTTTGACATAGCTTTGTATGTTAGGCAGAGACTGCCCCTGAGTAGGCGATATGCGATGGGGTAAAGCTGTAGTTTTTTGAGACAGTCTGCATAGGGCATCTGTTTGAGGCCAGTAATCCTCTTTGTGAGGTATTTCTGTGGTCTTTCCAGTTGTTGTAGATGTCTTGTGAGGTACATACCAAAAGGGGCATTGTATTCTATAATGGGTCTAATGAGTGATGAGTAGAGGGGAACAATGACCTCTTTTTTCTGGATGAGAATCCTTTTATGATGAGATGAGCCACGTAGAAGGATTTCCTGACCACTGTGGCGATGTGATTATCAAAGGAGAGACTACTGTCCACCTGTGTCCCGAGGTCTCATCACATTTTCAGCATTAAGTAGACTACCAGCTATGTGGTAGTTCATGGGTACAGAGTTTTTACAAAGGGGATGACAATACACTTTTTGGCATTGAGCTTCAGGCCATGTCTTTGACACCAGGTATCTGTCTCAGTGAGGCCCTTTTGTAGTTTGTCCACACCGTTAGGAGTTTCGATTATGGCTCCTAGTTTGCAGTCATCTGCAAACTTTGTTAGCCAAAGACCTTCTGTGTTGGCCTGCACTTCAGAGAAGTAGATACCAAACAGGAGAGGACCCAGGACTGAACCCTGTAGTACTCCACTTGTCACTGGTCTGATGTCGGATTTGGAATCCGCTACTTTCACAGTGTGGGTTCTGTCCATGTGCCAGTTGGCAACCCATCTTGTGACATAGGGATTTATACCTAGTTTAGTGAGCTTATCTATAATTCCAGAATGGGGGATGGTGTCGAAAGCCTTGGCGAGATCTAGATAAGCTGTGTGAACCATTTTACCCTCATCTATGGCTTTGGTGACTGCTTCAAAGAAGTCAATCAGGTTTAGGAGACATGATCTGCCTTTTACAAATCTAAACTGGGTAGGGTCCAGAGTTTGGAGATTACCAATGTCTTTGTTTATGAGTTCCACAATGATACGTTCCATGGCCTTGCAGACCAGGCTCGTCAGGCTAATGGGGTGGTAGTTCCTGTGGTCCGTCGTGGCTCCCCCTTTGTGGAGTGGGATAACCGTCGCGGTGCACCATTCAGTGGGTACAAAGCCTGAGGTGAGGCTATGATTGAACATGGTACTTAGGTAGGGTGCCAGTTCATTCTGTAATTCGTGTAGAACGCAGCCTGGGATACTGTCAGGTCCCATGGATGCTGTGTTCTTGGCTTTGGAGCATGTGTTTTTTTACCTGTGCAGCCGTGATTATAGGAACTTTGCATTCTTCCGGTATAGAGATGGGCCCTCTAGGG
Source organism: Protopterus annectens (assembly GCF_019279795.1). Classification (NCBI taxonomy): domain Eukaryota; kingdom Metazoa; phylum Chordata; order Ceratodontiformes; family Protopteridae; genus Protopterus; species Protopterus annectens. Next base: position 369,156,248 of record NC_056744.1, on the reverse strand, counting down.
GATGGGGGTGGGGGGTGGGGGTAAAGATAGGACTGAACCTATCTGCTAGGGTGTTGGCAATATCAGTTGGTTCTGTATATTTAGTGCCATTGTGCTGCAACTCAGAGCAGATCTGAGTGTCCCATTTAGATTCTTGACATAGCTATAGAATGCATTGTGGTTGTCTTTAGAGTCAGTGGCAATTTTGTTTTTGTAACTAGCTTTGGAGGATTTTATGAGGGATCTCAGCTTCTTACTGAGGTTGACCAGGGAGTTCCTCCAGTCATGGGATTTTACTCTTTTTTGCAACAGTTTCTTTCTTCTGTTGTAGAGTTTGTTTATGGCAGAGGACCACCAGATTGGCTTCCTTTTTTTGGAGGATAACATATTGGTTCTATTAGGGTTAGCATGATCCATGCACTCGTGTAAGTGCTTATAAAGTGCATTTGTGTAGGATTCGGCAATCATACCTCTATTGTCCATCTGCATGGGTGTCATGAAGTTTGCCACTTCTGTCTTAAGAAGTGTGAAGTTGGCTTTGGAGAAGTTTTTTACGATGGTTTCCCTAATTGAGGGTGGGGGTGGGATGTGGATGTCTAGGCTGATTAGCTTGTGGTCGGATCTGACCAACGAGGAATGGTGTGGAACACCAGTTTCCCATGTTGGTAATGACCAGGTCTAGGATATTGCTTTCCCTGGTGGGGGTGTGAATAAGTTGATCCAAGGCGTTGGAATTTATGAATTCTAGAAAACGTTGAGCAAAAGAGTTGGTACATGAGTAGTTTTCCCAGTTAATGGTGGGGTAGTTGAAATCGCCCATTATTAGGGTGTTGGGTTGTACCCTAATACTTTCCAGTGTATCAAGAAATGAGGAGTGTGAATCCTGGGGCATGGTGGGGGGTCTGTAGCAAGCTACAATTTGGATTGCGGTCTTGCCCAGAGTTAGTTGCACTTGGATAATCTCGGATGCATTATGCTGTGCAACTAGCCTGGAGGTGTGGATATCCTTAATGAATATGGACATGCCTCCACCTTTAGTGCTTCTTTCTGGGTTAGGTGGCCGAAAGGTGTGGTATGAATTGAAGCCTGGTAATGCAGGGGTGCTCTCTGGAACTTTGAACCAGGTCTCTGACACTGCACAGATGTCATTGTTCTCCATTTTAAGGAGTGCCTCGAGTGAGTGCATTATGAGGTTTAGACTTCTAGCAATCAACCTACTGTATGTCTTTGGAGTGCGGGATGAAACCATACCACCCAAAGAAAACATCCGCAAAAAGAGGGAGGACAAGTAGACTCCACAAAGAAGGCACCCCAGCTGAGAAATGAAAAAGAGAACCTCTTCCTGTGAGGTGACAATGCTATATGCACCACTATGCCACCCTAAAAAAAGGGAGACCATATGTGCATATACATATCTGGAATAGCAGTACTAAACATAATATACACAGTAATTAAAAATTTACAGAACACGAGTTGTTCTTTATATATTTGCAATATTATGTGAAGAGAGTTAACTACAACTTACATCATGTACTGTGCTATAACCATTGTGCAAAGGAGGCTTATTGTATAGAAACGATAACCAAACAGCAGATAATACTAAGGGTCTGCCAACCAGCTCTGAAACAGTAGTTAAAAGATGTTTTGGAAATTACATAAATATCTTTTTCACGTTACATGACTAACACAAATGCTTCAGATGTCAAAATGATAGTCTGTGTTGTAAAAGAAAAATCTACTCATATTTTGTAGGAGTGTTCACTTTTATACTTCATCACAAGTGCTATCTTGAAACACAACCATTTTTTCTTTGTGGCCCAGAATTACATTTGTAAAACTCCACAGGGATAAGCTCTGGTGACTCAAGAATTACAGTGCAGTTAAATAACTTAATCAGTGTTGCAAAGCAAACAAGAAGAATCTGAGAGACGTGACCACAGTTCTGTAGGACTTATTCTCTGTTCAGTACCTTAACTACCACACCAGAGGGTCAGACACTGTAGGCATAATGCAGAAAATAAAAGGAGAAGGCCGACAGCTATTTCTAATGTCTGCACAGCAATTCCGACTCAGAGCAGACTGTAAAATATTTATACACACGTTCTTTCATTTTCCTTGCTGTAAGGTAGCAGCTCCTACTTCTATAAAGTACAGTTTTGTACCTACCATAAATGTAGATGTCCGAACTGGATAGCATCTGCAGTCATAACAAGTGGGTTGTCCTGTCGTCAGGCAGCCCTGCAGTCGGAAAGTATCTCTGCTGTTCCTCAGTGTTTCTTGCCCCAGATCTTGCAGGATAAAATTTGGATAGATGCCAATGTTTCCAAATAGATAGAGGTAAACACAACAATAAGCATATATGTACATATATACAAACAAATACACCATAAAGACTGACTGCAGATGCTATCCAGTTCGGACATCTACATTTATGTAGGTACAAAACTGTACTATGTCCTTCATGGATGCATCTGCAGAATACCATAGCCAACTAGGGAGGAGGATAAAGGTAGATTATGGTGTGTTTAAGATCCCTTGCAGTACAGCAGTGGCAAACCCTGCTCGGGATCTGGAATAAAGAGGCAAATTATAATGCTTGGCAAATGGGAGGTCCAAGTAGCCGCCTCAATAATGTCTTTGGTTGCCGAATGAGGTCTTATGTTCTGTGGAATTGGTTTTCCATGGAAGGAGTAACAGTATCGTATGCAATTTCCTATCCATTTGGAGATTGTCTGTTTGGAAATAGCTTTTCCTTCCTTTCCTGTTGCATAGGCTACAAAAGTTGGTCAGTCTTTCTGCTATTTTTGTTCTGTCCTACATCAAGGGTATGCAGTATTCTTTCCCTCTGTTTGTGGGTTGGGAAAGAAGGAAGGTGGGTGGATTGCCTGGTTTAAAAGATACCTGGATACCTAGGCATAAATGTAGGATTAGTCCTCAAGGACACTCTATCTTGGTGGAAGATTAGGAAGGGTTGCACTGCCATTAAGGCCTGTAGTTCTGAAACCCTCCTTGCTGGGAAAGCAGTTTTCCATGACAGGTGTTGTAGGTCTGCTGTTGCTGCTGGTTCAAAGTGCTAGTGTCAATTTTTCTAGCACAAAGTTTAAGTCCCAAGCTGGTAATGGTGGTTTCCTGGGAGGTTTTACATTCTTTATTCCTCTGAGGAACTGCCTGAGCAAAACAGGAGGATCAAAGCTGTATTCTGCTGAAATAGCTGATGCATGTATCTTGATGGAGGAGTAGGACAGGCCTGAATGAAGAAGTTCGCCAGATACTCCAGAATGTTAGGCATATCTATGTTTGACACATCTTTTCCTCTTCAATGACAAACCTTTTCCATTTACCAGCATAGTTCTTTCTTGTTGAAGGTCTGCGTGCTTCAAGAATAATGTCTTTAACTCTTTGGGAAAGTTCTGGATTAGCTGCTGCTATGTGATGTTCCATGCAGTCAGTTGCAGCCTGTTTAGGTTTGCATGTATGATGCTGTAGTTGATCTGAGTTAACATCAAAGGCATCACATGTTGTTCGAGACATGCTCTTCAGTAGTGGATACCAGTGTTGTCTTGGCCAGTTTGGGGCTATCAGGATTATCCTTGGACGTTCTTCCTTGATTTTTAGTAGTACCTTGTGTATCAGAGGAAGAGGAGGAATGCATATACTGTTAGGCCTTTCCAGTTGAAGGAGAGTGAATCCACTTTCCATGCTAGTGGGTGGAATGTCCTCGTGCAGAATTTTTCGAGCTGGTGATTGAGAGGTGATGCGAATAGGTCTATCTGTGGCATTCTCTTGAAGATGTCGGGTGCATCTTCCATTTGTGGGTATGTCTGCTAGAGTATTGTCTTTATATTGCCTGTAACTGAATGTTGTAGCTGAGTGCCAGGGTCCACAGCTCAAGGTCATTCTGCATAGGGGTATAGTGCCTCCCTGTTTGTTGATGTACCACATGACTGTGGTGTTGTCTGTCCTTATCATCAACTGGCCCTCTTTGAGGAAAGGTTTGAACTTTTGGATTGCCAGTTTTACTGCCAGCATTTCTTTTAGATTGATTGTCCAGCATGTGGGCCCCCATCCTAGATCTGAAGTCTGTTGTTGTGATCTGGCTTGGTTGTTGACATCTGCGAAGGGCAGCCTGCCTGGTTTGACTGGCATGCCTCCCCCCCATAGGAACTCCTGTTTTAAGCATGGAACCACTGTAGTTTGCAAATGGGACCAAGATTATGCATGATGTGTTAATTTGTTCAGGAAGTTCTTTTGTTTCTGTAGTCAGGAATGCCATTTGTTGTACTGTGTCCAATTCAGCCCAAGAATGTCCTTGTTTGGGATGGTATCAGCCTTGACTTTTGTAAATTGACTGTGTATCCCAGTCCTTGTAGCAAGTAAATGACCCTTTGTAAATCTGTTGTCAGCTTGTTGTCCCCTTGTACAATGCTGAGAATTGATAGTGCTCTGATCCTGCAAGAAATCTGAGGTATCTTCTGCAGATTGGTCGTGTGGGACGTGCAGTATGCCCCTTGAGATCTAGAGTTACCACAGCCAACTCCTTGCCCAGCATTGATGTATGTATGGTCTCCAACTTTTTCCTTTCTTGGAACTAGGAATAGTCTGGAGTAGAACCCCTTTCCTTGTTCTGCTGTTGGCACTCTTTCCACAGCTCTCATGTTTGCTAACTCCATTATCTTGACTGCCTTGATCTATGGTTTGTAAAATCCCTTGTCTTTTGTTATGTAGTGCCAGTTCAAATCTTTAACAGTTTGAACAGATTTTGCCTTTTCTTCCATTTTCTTCATAACCTGCTGGGCAGGTGTACCAAAAACTCTTGTCTTGTCCCATAGGAGCATCTAGCACAGCTTTAACAAGCCATGCATGTCTTCTTATCCTGTTCAGTAGTTAGCTTTTTTGGTAACTGATCAAAGCATAAACTCTTGGTATTGTATCATGTGAAACTGACAGTTTAAAGCTCTAGCTGAGTAGCTGCTGCCTTGGGACCCTGGGATATTCTTTCTGGGTCAAGATCTGGTTTGGCAGGGGCTGGGGTAAGAATCTGGGGTCTGATAAGTCAACCACCGTGTGGGGTGAAAATTTCTTCTGAGGATTCAAAAAATTAGCAGGGGGCCTCAGTTTGTAAGAATAGGTTCAGCTGTACTTGAGCAGTTTTCTGGTTTCGGCCGAAACCGACACACATGGTTTTTTTGCCGGTACCCGTGGGAAACCGCGGACGAGTGTCGTGTCGTCTTTTTATTTCTTTTTTTTTGGGGGTGGGAGAATCCGGCGACATAAATAAAATCAATCAGTCCCAAAAACTGTTCTGTGTTCTGCAAACTCCGACCGAGTGCGTTGGTTGAAGAAGGCAAGGCTGCTACACAGTGCTGTAAACCTGGGCGGGGCAACAAGGCAACAGAACAAGACATTAATCTTTATGAGGTATTTGTGATTCCACAGGTTAGGTTAAACAATTGTTTTCTTTTTCCTGAGGCGAGAAAGAGTCAAAGAGTCTACCCAGGCGGAAGTCTTTAGAGTATAGTAGTAGAAGTAATTAGAGTAATCTGGATCCGACCGACCGGGCACGCGCGGCGCGAACGGCACACGCGAATAAATGTGTGAAAAAACAAATTAAATGCAAGAAAATGCGAGGATGGAAGACCAGCAGAGATGGACATCAGCGAAGAGCGTTCGACGCGCGCGACGAGGACTTTGGGAACCGGACAACCAGGGGACGACTGCACTTGGGACAACCACGTTATGACTGCAGATGCATCCATGAAGGACATCAGAACAGTACAAAATCCGGCATACTTAGCTGTCAGAATGACATATTACATTTATATTATCTAGCAGTCGGACTAGGACTGAGTCATCTAATTTCCCACTTCAGTTAATTTTGTTGACATAGCCTCAATGATATAAGTACCCAAACCATATTTTTTGCTTTCTTTGGATTTTTTTAATTGCTGAAAGTTGCAAGATGGAAAACAAGAAGCACAGGACAGTGCAAATGAAAGGCAGCACAGAAAAGACAGATGTAAACTGGAAAGTAACGTACTTAAACAGTATGAATTGTATGAATGGTTCATAACCCAAATTAAACGCCTACCCTTCTGCAAGACAATTCCCAGAAAACATTGATGAATAATTCAGAAAGGGTTTTTCATTGTCATTTACTGCAGTGGTTCAGCAAATGCAGCTGCCAAAATTTCATACAGACCCACCCAGTTACACAAAGCACAAAATAAATATACCATACAAATATGATTTTGACGAGACACACCTTTTCTCTGTAAAGTCCAAACTGAAAACATTGAAATTTAGTCCAAAAAGCCAATGGTCTCCAGCATAAAAACTCTCTCTCCACCTTCTCTCATAAGTACCCACCCTTCTTATTCCACAGATGCAACAGCTCTGAGAGAGAAAGCTAATATTACATATATATGGATGTAAGACCATCCATCAAAAAGGCTATTTACCAAATGGCAAGTAACTGAACACAAGTTGTCGATCAGCAACCGATCAAAGGAAAATAAAACACTTCAAAAGTTTTTTTTACTAAGGGAGTCCCCTGCACCCCCATACCCCCTGCTAATTCCATATACCAACACCACAATCACAATACAGTGGGGAAAGGGCCAATCCTCACTGCACTACGATACTGCATTGACAAAAAAAAAGCCAGTACATGGGAAAAACTTTTTGTCTGCTCTGCAACTGGTACTTTCAAACAATTATCAGAATCCCATGTATACATGTACGATAATGCAGAAGTAAGTATCATACAATCACTGGAATAACTTGTTAGGCCTAGTGAAGTATAGCCACTGTAATTTTCACTGCACAGTACCAATATCCGTAAAGGCCTGAGAAGCTACACCAAGGGTGAATTTATGGATTTCCATCCAATCATACAGGTTGGGTTTAAAGACAGTTAGGGAGTTACTTTTTTTAACATTATCAGGCAGATTATATTATCGGTAAGGGATCCTTTGGGAACGGTAGCTATCCCAGCAAAAGGCAAGTCTTATTACAGGCTCTGTTAATATTGCCACTTAGATTTACATCACTAGAATGGGTATTGGCAGTGCCATTTGGTTTACAAATATGTAAAAAGTTAAACAGACATTGTTCTTTGCAGCCTTGTAAGCCAGGCAGAGGTTGTGAAACAGAAATCTGTAGTAGATTAACTTGAATAATATGGCTTTTAGACATTCTGAGTAAAAAAAAACAATGTTGGTGGGACTTGAACCTACATCCTTTGAATGTCTTTTATCATTTTGCTAAAACTCCAATGCACTATCCAGTGTATGACAAACTCTCTCCATAAAGCCTGGACTTTACAGAGAAGGTCTTAAAATAACCCAGAACTTTCTTCCTTTCATACCATTCATCAGGCAGACTCTCAGGAGATGCATTGATAAGCGCAACTAGTTTCGAAGTGATATCCTCTACCAGGTAAAAAAAAAAAAAACTGGAGTTTGTTCTGATTTCAGTTTATGAACGAATTCCAAATTTATAAATTTCAGTTTATAGAGAACCTACTGGCTGACAGCTCTAACTTTACCCCTCACTACCCTCGGTCTGTCCATCAAGATATAACTGAAACTGACTTACCTCCAGCTAAATTAAACTAAATTAAACCCCTATTGTCTGCATTTGGCATTTGGTACAGAGGTTAAGGTTGTGATCTGGAGTTTCAAGGATACTGGGTTTGATTCCCTCAGCCTTCATTGGGTATTGGAGTTTGGCACATTTGTACTTAAGTTAAAAGCTACCAGAAGGGTCTTGTGCAGACCAACGACTGATGTCTTAGTCATGGTCTCAAACTGAATGCAAAGAAATGCATCATCATTCCCATCAGCACAAACAATGTCCCTTCACACGATCAAATCAACAACAATACCCTAAGTACCCACGAAGTGGTAAGGGACCTGGGATTACAAGTTGACTGTGACCTTATTTTCGATCACCATGGGTCCACTGTAGTAAGGAAGGCTTTCTATGTAGCACACTTGATTAGTAAAGAAAAAATAGAGGTTATAACCCCTCTATACTTGGCACTAATCCGGCCCATTATTGAGTATAATGCCCCCATTCGGCATGTTCCCCACAGAGCACCTGCAGTAATTGGAACGACCTCAGAGTTTTCTAACAAAGAAAATCAAGGGACTGCAGCACGTGCCGTACACAGACCGACTAATGTCCCGGTCACTATAATCTACTTCTTAGGGGAAACTTTTACCTAGCTTACAGAGCAATCTCAGACCCAAACCTAATGAACTTGCTGCATATCCATTAAGCAAACAAAACTAGGGCTATCCATTCCAGAGACCTAAATATGGCCTATAACTTAAATAGGACATGCTGGAGGGACAGATTTATTTCCCAGCGACTGCTGCAACTTTGGAATAAGCTACCTATTCATGTGAAAGACAGCGCACCTCTAAGATGCTATCTTCTTACCAGGGACAGTGCCCAAAACCCTCCTGGACATGGGCATCCATTATTAAATGCAATCTTGGGTATTAACTAACATTTCTGTGGCATTACATTGGGAGGAAATGGCTAGGCTTGAAATTACCTCTGGGTTGACAACCTAGTAATCACCTATGATCCTATGGTCACCCGCGGAACAGACAACTGATTCACAGATAGGATGCAGGAAATTAAAATAGGGGAAGTTACCTCCACAAAGAGACCAGTCACCAGTGGAGTCCCCAAGGATCTGTAGTGGGATCTGTCCTGTTTTTCATCCACTTTTCTGAGGTAAAAGTCAATACCAAAGGGCTTCTGGTAACCTTGCAGATGACTGCAAGCTAAGGGCAGTCATCAGATCCCCAAATGACTCAGATATCCTGCAGGAAGGCTTGTCCCAAATAAATAACCGGTGCCAAATCATGGACTAAACTAAATGTCAAAAAATGCAGTACTGTATACGTTGGGACTTCATCTACCCCAGGGAACTACCACATTGACAATACACCACTAAGAGTTAACCCAGTCATTCAGGATTTGGGAACTTATGCGGAGAGTGACCTAACTTTTAACCAACATGTGTCCGTTATTGTAAGAAAGTCCATTTATATTGCACAGCTTACAAACAAAGGGATTATGTCTGTCTACAGATGTCATTGTCTCCCCTTTACTCAACCCACATTTAACCAGGCATTGAATATAATCCATCCCTTTGTCTTGTATCCATCCAGACATGTGCAATGAGTGGAACGCTCATAAGAATGTCTTACTAAAAGAACGTGTGTTTGCATACATGTATGTGTGTGTATAGGGTACAGAGGGCTTGTCCCCTGCAGGACAAAAAAAAATACTGGTGAACTGCTATGCAGTCTTTGTTTTCTGAAGTTCTGTAGCTATGTCAGTAGTGACTGATTAGCTGGCATTTTGGATATCTGAAATTCAGCTTAAAGCAGCACACATCTTTAATTATTCTGTAAACGTTTTTCTAAGATCCCTTTTGTTTTGCATCCTCCTCTTCAAGAACATGTTCACCTATATTTCAGGTAGTTGCGCCCACCACATACTGGTTCAACACATTGATTTTCAACTCTTAGAAAATTTAGACACTCCTAAAGTCACAGCAGCTTGTTCTGAAATTTGTTGTATTATAAATTTCAGTTTTGGTATTTACCTTTTGCCTTTCCTGAATATCCTAGACATTCTGCTTTATGGGATATGCACTCTTTCTCTGTACAAGCATATGACAGTTTGCCCTGGTTTTAGACAAATGCATTCATGTTGATTCAGTGTAGGAGAAGCTGTACGCCTAGTGCAATGTTAGTAGTACATCTTATATCACTTTAAGTGCCTCAATTATTTATTTATTCATTGTTGACTGGTTTAGTCCCACTAGGCTAGTAGCCTCTTTTCAGGGGAGATCTGAAGTGGTATTTATACTGGTAGGTGAAATTTGGCCAGGACATAGAGGGAACTTCCCCTACTCTTTTTGATAGGTGCTGTGCGATCTTTTGCACTCATCTAACCTACCTTCAAATCAAGCAGATGGGGTCTCACGTTAAAAGTCTCATCTGTAGGGTGATATACTCAAAAATGCAGCATCCCCATTATACTGCACTTCAATATCAGCAATCAATCTACCTGGTGTGGCAACAGAACGCACAGCCTTCTGCACCAAAGGTGAGTGTGCTACCTGTTGCACCACTGACACTGTTTCACTGTCAGTGCTGGTTACTGGACCTCTGGTTGCATACTTTGTAACAGACTACTGTGGTATTCATCACTGGCACTGGCCTCTGGACAGTCCATCATTATCTTGTACACTTTTTTTCTCAAGTCTCACATTTTTTACACCAGCAGTCACCAGCACAACATTGCGGTCAAACAACGCCTTGTCAGCAGCCCACAGTATTCTTCTAATTCGCCCTTCTTTCTAAGTTCAGCAACTGATGCGTTTCCTCAGCAGGTTTTTAAGTTTGTCTGTTGGTTTCCAACTACAGAAGACATGACCTTTCTTGTGGGGTGGGGTGATATGCTGAGTATGTATCACTAAGAGTGGCAATGAAATATGTTTTTTGAAAGAGAGAATGCTTTGCTGTCTTACTGCAACCAGAATTCCTTGATAAAAACACTATAATAATAAAATGAATAAACTAAAGTTGAAAACACATGCATACACGAAATACACTGCTTTTCAAAGAAGGCTGCACCCCATTCCCCTTACAACTAAATGTACAAACTCTGATGTCACACAATTTCAGAGTAGGGACAGTAGCTGGTTACCATTAAATCAAATAGTCTCTACAGCCTTAGATACAGCAACTAGGACTACACTATTAATACTGTGCCTTTTGTATCTGGGAAGGGCAAAGGTCAAATGAGATAAGTTGATCCTTCCAAAAGAACAAAGTGGTAGGGATTACCTGATCTGAAGGGATATTTAAGAGCTACACAGTTAAGCTCATATTCATAACAAAAGTGGAAAGGGATGATGAAGAGCTGCATGGAAATTCAAGAAATAAGGAGAAAGTGGGATTTTGGATACAGATCCCTGTGGAGAGTAACGGCAGCCATGTAGAATATTATATTAATAAAGCAGCAAAAAGCAGTCTAAGAACTAAGCCAACATGGGAATGGATGAAGGAGATTCTGCTGATAGGGATGACTGCAATTGGGGTACAGAGAATAGGCAAGAGGGGGCGGGAATTTACTGGAGAAAACTGGCAAAGGAACCAAGGCAGTGGAAGTGAATAACTAGAGAGGGAAGATTACACATGGACAGGCAAATACAAAGGAACAGGGGAATCCTAACTGAAAAAACTGCTATGCGATACTTTTTACTTGAATCTAGAACAGAAGCGGTTGTTATAAAAGCGATAGTAGGGCATAAAAAACACTGCATGGTAACTACAGGAATCAATCAGGTTAGAAAAGATCAGGGAGGGAGACGGGGTAAGCAATTCACAAGGAAACAATGGGAAGACGAATGTTCGACTCCCAAATATGCAACAAAGTCTGGAAGATTTATAACTTTTGCTTGGAAGTTTTTGCATAGAAATTTTTATACTCCAAGCAGACTCCAAAGAATTTTTCCGCAGAAAGACTGCAAATGTTGAGGAGTGATGGGAAAGAAAGAGGTAACTTGGAACATATGTTTTGGGAGTGCAGCGAGTTGGCAGACTTTAAAAATCCCTACAGAGTACTCTGTCAGGAATAAAGGGCGAACAAATGAGTGTAACTAAGGAAATAATTTTCTAAGCTGGGATACAGGATCTGAATTGCCTAGGCATGGAAGCCCTTAAGTTTAATTCTGGTGGCTGCCAAAAAAACAATTACTAGAAAATGGAAATCGAAGGTTAAACCAACTCAATCTGAAGTAGTGAATACTGTAACAGATGTAAAAGAACTGGAATCGGGATCTTCAGAAAAAGGGAAGGAGAAACTACAGACAAAGAAAAGGAAATTGTGGGAACAATACATGCAGAATGTTTTGAAAGAGGAGTGAGGATTAAGGGAAGGCAGCAATTGAGTAATTATGTAATGGTGGATTGATGATATTTGTATAAAGAATGTACGTGATGTATAATGTTTGCAACTGTGAACATGTCAACATGGTTTGTTTTCTTTTATATAAATGCATGTTTGTTGATGTTTTAAGTGATAATTCAATAAAGGTGTTAAAAAATAATTTTTTCCACTGAACACTTAATATGCAACATAAAAGGATTCATCGAATAATGCATAGAGTTCTTCAATATAACAACCCACTCTAAGGTAGTTTCCAAATATGTGTACTGTTCTGTTTTTACCCTCAGCGACATTTCCATGTCCGTTTGCTTAGGTCTTTCTGTGTGTCCATCACTACATGGACTACATGCAGTTGGTGCCCTAGTGTTAATGTGGAAATCCTCAGTCATGTATCTTATCTCTTCTCTGCCTTGCTGAAATTCCCTTTCATTTTTACTACACACATTTTTTGGGAGGGGCATACGGACAGCCATCCCAAAAAGAATAAGCTTTTTTAGAGTTTTAGGGGGGCTTCTTTGCAGTCCCCATGCTTCCCTGTGTTGAAAAAGGTAAAATGGCTAGTTATGTGAAATACCCCAAGTTGGCTCTAACTCACGTATTTCCACAGTGACATTTTCACGCTGTCTTGTACTCAATGGTACGTTTCACATCTGGCCTAGGCAGAGGCTTGCAACATTTTAAGCAAATTTCTCATCCGTTCACAAACTTTTCTAACATGTACGCGTCTGGGATGTGTACTGGCTGAACAAGTAGCAACGTTTGCAGTTTGCTGTTGCATACATGCCCAAAATAGCAATTAAGATTTATTTTAGTCTCCTCCTTACTTCTCTGCTTTTGTCGTTTTTCTGCTCATCAGAATCTCATTCTCAAGTGGATTTTCTAAAGATGTTACTATAGTAAAGTCTGATTTAATGAAGCTGTTAATTCAAACATGGCTGGGTGTTTAAACATTTCTGTTTTTTTATTTTTAATTTTTAGCACAACCCAATCTCTTCAAAAACATCTTATTAAGCAATAAGGAAGTTTCTTCTGAAACCACTTCTGTTTCAGTCTGGTATTTTGTCTGATAACTTTTTTTTTTCGCTTGAACGGTCACACTCTTTGTGAAGTGTACAAGTCTTCCATTCCCTGACAAGAATATTCTAAAACTTGATTTGGTGGTTATATTACAGTTATTTCCTGTTTTAATTAACTAAACTAGCAATCTAGCCATTTTTCTGTGCAGCTGACTCCATGGGTTCAACAAACATTTCTGTATCTTTGGAGGGTCTTGAGAAAACAGAGTGATGCATGCTGTTCCAGATGTTCCTCCATTAACTTTACTTTTGTTTTCAGTTTTAGGTGGACAGTGGAACATGTTAATGCCAACAGCACAACTCAATTTCTTCTCAAAGAGAAGTAATGACTGTAACTATGCAAAGGTTTCCTCAGGGAATTTTTCTGAAAATGAACACAAACTCTTCCAGGCAATAAAGAAAACAGTGTCATGCTTTACTCAAGTATTCCTTGCTGCTGTTATAGTTCATATTTTCTCAACAAAATATAACTTGGAGCACATTCATAAAAACAAATGTCAGTGATTGACATGCAGTTTCTCTTGGACATATGAATAAGCACAGATCAACATATTACATTCCAGTACATCATAAAAAGGAAGTGAACTCAGACTTTTACAGTTTGCTCAAATTCTACAAAATAATTTAAAATAATCTGCCATAAAATGACAACATTCCTAAACTAACACTGTCAAACAATGCATCATGCATGACAAATGTTTCATTTTTTTCTTTCAGTCAGGAACACGTTATCAAGCATGCCAATCAGTTTATCCATGCCTATACTTTGGTTCAGTTCCTCTACAAATACTTTTAAACTGTGCCCTTAACTCAGCACAAGAATGAAAGGATGACTGCAATAGCTTGCCAATTATTCTCAGAGTGAGCAACAAGCCTCTAAGTTTCTAACTTGCTTTCTGCTTTTCATATAGCCTTCAGTCTTCAAAAGAAAAGTGTCATCTTATAACTAGAAACCATCTACCATTTGTTACACAAAAACACACACCTGCCACACCTCTCAACCTCTTAGAGCAAGAAATCTGGACAAAGACAGAAATACTAGGGAGAGAAACGGCCAAAAATAAGGACACTTTTTAAATGCTCTTACAAACTAGAAAAGTTGATGGAATAACAGGTTTTGCATTACCATACATTTTCTGAAAGATACAAAGTCTGAAAATTAAATGCCTGCCATTATTTTCTGACATGACTCCTCAATGATTTGCCAGAAAACCACAATTTTATGTGAAACAGACCAAAAATATGAGGCAAAAATCTAGTCACTCTGTAAAAATCTTGACAGCTGAGACGTACAAGTCACCCACCCAGAAATAATTACACACCAAGACATACACAATGCAATAATAATTACACACACACCAAGAAATATACATTGCAGAAATAACTACACACACACACCAAGAAATATACAGTGCAGAAATAATTACACATACCCACACACCAAGAAATACACAACACAGAAAAAATGATATACGTATACACATACGCGCACACACAGTGCAGAATAATTCCAGTCAGAGACATTTTACTTAAATATGAGGCAAAAATCTGGTCATTCTGCAAAAATCTTGACAGCTGAGACGCAAGAGTCACCCACCCAGAAATAATTACACACACACCAGGAAATACACATTGCAGAAATAATTACACACATGCACACACACCAAGACATACACAATGCAGTAATAATTACACACACACACCAAGAAATATACATTGCAGAAATAATTATACATACACCAAGAAATACACAATGCAGAAATAATTACACATACCCACACACCAAGAAATACACAACACAGAAAAAATTATATACGTATACATATATGCACACACACAAAATACACAGTGCAGAATAATTCCAGTCAGAGACATTTTACTTAAATATGAGGCAAAAATCTGGTCATTCTGCAAAAATCTTGACAGCTGAGATGTAAGAGTCACCCACCCAAAAATAATTACACACACACACACACACCCACACACACACACACACACACACACACACACCCCAAGACATACACAATGCAATAATAATTACACAAACACCAAGAAATACACATTGCAGAAATAATTACACACACAAACACACACACACCAAGAAATACACAGTGCAGAAATAATTACACATATCCACACACCAAGAAATACCCAACACAGAAAAAAATGATATATGCATACACATACGCACACACAAAATAAGAAATACACAGTGCAGAATAATTCCAGTCAGAGACATTTTACTTAAAATATCTTCTGTAGTTTCCAGATTGCAAAAACATCCAACACACACATTCCCAAGACAGCAGAAAAAAATCTAAAATATATTAAAGCATTGGCACTCAAAAAGCAAGGGTTAAAATTATTAACCAAAAAAAAAATAGCTCCCCACAATAGGCATATTGTTATATCTGTTCTTGTAAATTCATATTAAACATATTCCCACTGTCTGCAAAAAAATAGAATTATATATACAATGTGGTAGCTGATGAGATCAATTCAACATATAATTACCTGAAGAAAACTAAACAAAACTGTTAAACATGAAAAAGTACTAAGTGGTATTACTTAACACGGGGGGAAAAAAGACAAGAAAAAAGAAAACTCCAAGTATTTCTCAAAACTTATAGCAAGCACTTATAAACCCTAGCACTAGACCCTCCTGTACTGTACAGAAGGACAAGGCTCTCTATTCGACCTTACCAGCCATCCAGTAAAACAGTTCACTGTACCTATCCAGGCATGTCCAACGGGCAGTTTCAGGTGTACTTTCCAGTCCAACTGGTGAATCTGGGCATTTTGAGGCATTGTTACAACTACCTCATGTACACAGACAACCCCCTCCTCCTACCACCAAACACTAATACATGCGAGAAATGCAGTTATAAAGCCAAACTAGAGGCTAAGCTCTCTCAACCCAAGACTGGATCAGAGTCAAGAGGAGAAGGGAAATACTTGCATCACACCACCAGTCTTACACAGACCCATTAAACCAGCACCGGCAAGAAACACACATAAATACATGAAAACATACTCGGAGGCTCTAAATAAAAATCTGTAAAACCAACAGAGACCTCCAAAGCAAACATCCAAGCAACCTCCACCCCCCCCCCAACGCAAACCATGAAACACATACTTTACAAAACCAGTGTACCATGCAATCACAGCCCTTAAGGCAAAATAACATACTCAGCATACTAGTAATAGGTGATTCTATAGTCAGGTACACGGATGTCCCACTCACTAGGCTGAATAAGGAGAAGGTTACTGTTAGCTGCCTGTCGGGTGCCAGGATCTGCCACATAACACAAGCACTCAGGTCACTCCAGAACAAGTACAAATATGACTCTGTCATTGTCCATGTTGGTGTGAATGACCTGAGCCGTACCTCCCTGAACTACATGAAAAGAGACATGGAAGAGCTCTCTGATCACATAGCCCAAGACAGTAAGACCCTGACCCTGAGTAGCATCCTGTCCTCACCAAGAATGATACCAAGGTATAAAGAAAAAATTCTCGATTTCAACAACTGGCTAAGTTTCTGGTGTCATTCAAAAGGGGATCCAGTGTCTGTCCTCCTGGGATGACATGCTCGACAAGCCACACTGCTTCACTAGAGATGGCTTGCACCTGTCACCCTTGGGCTTTCGAATACTGGCCAAGGCTCTTGCCACCCCCATAGTGCCTTTTTTTAGGCAAGGCTAAAAAGACAAACCCATCGCCGTAAATAGCACAAGTAACAAAAAACTGAGGGTAATGCTACTCAATGCCAGAAGTCTAAACCTCAAAAATGCATGCACTCGAGGCACTCCTCAGTATGGAGAAAATCGATATCTGTGCAGTAACAGAAACCTGGTTTAAGGCTCCAGAGAGCACCCCAGCACTACCAGGCTACAACTCATACCATACATTTTGGCCACAGAACCCAAACCAAAATACAAAATGCAGGGACGTATCCATATTCATCAAGGATACTCACACCTCCAGGTTAGTGGCACAGCATGATGCTTCAGAGATCATCCATGTGCAACTAACAATGGGCAAAACTGCAATTCAAATTGTACCTTGCTACAGATCACCCACCATGTTCCAGGAGCCCCATTCCACATTTCTGGAGACATTGGGAAACATAATGGTCCTACCAAACACCCTAATATTGGGTGATTTCAATTACCCAAACATTAACTGAGAGAACTACTCAAGTACTAACTCCCCTGCCCAACTTTTCCTAGAATTTATAAACTCAAACGCCGTGGTTCAACTGGTCAACACTCCCACCAGAGGTGACAACATACTGGACCTGGTCATCACCAACATGGGCGACTGGTGTTCCACACCAGAGGTCAACCCCTCGCTGGTTAGATCTGACCATAAACAAATCACTTTGGATATCCATATTCTGCCCCCACCCCTGGACAAGAAAACCACTGTGAAAAACTTTTCAAAAGCAAACTTCACGTTAATTAAGACTGAGGTGGAAAGTTTCAAAGCCCCCATACTGAAGGATAACACTGTCCAAGCTGCAAAATCCTTTACTAACGCATTCTATGGGCAGCTACAAGAATGCATGGATCATGCCATCCCAAGCAGAACCAAGACTCACTCCTCCAAGAAAAGGAAACCAGTCTGGTGGCCTCCTGCCATAAACAAGCGATACAATAGAAGGAGGAAACTAGTACAGAAAAGAGTAAAATCCCAAGAAGGGAAGACATCCCTGATCAGTACCAGCAAGAAACTATGATCCCTCATAAAATCATCCAAGGTGAGCTTTGAAAGAAAAATTGCCAAGGACTCCAAAAATCACCACAAGGCATTCTTTAGCTATGTCAAGAATCTAAGTGGCAATGCTCAGATCTTCCTGGAGTTAGTGCAGAATGGCACACACTACACTGAACTGACCGATATCGCCAACATCCTGGCAGATAGGTTCAGCGCAAACTTCACCACCAAAAGGGGCTGATAACCATACCAGAAGAATGTAGAGTCCCTGAAATCACAGACACTCAGGTTAAAACAGCCCTCTCCAAAGAAAAAACACAGCATCAATGGGACCGGACGGTGTCCCAGGCTGCATCCTACATGAGATGAACTAACCCCTCACCTAAACACACTGTTCAAACTCAGCCTCTCCACAGGTTTACATACTCATAGAGTGATGCACAGCAATGGTTATTCACAAAGGTGGAGCCACAACAGACCCCGGGAACTATCGCCCTATAAGCCTGACTAACTTTGTCTGCAAGGCTATGGAGCACATCATCATGGAACTCATTAACAGAGACATTGGGAACCTCCAAACACTGGACCCTACCCAGTTTGGCTTTGTTAAGGGCAGATCATGCCTCCTAAACCTGGTGGACTTCTTTGAGACAGTTACCAAGGCTATAGCTGGGGGAAATGTGGTACACACAGCCTACCTAGACCTCGCTAAGGCCTTCGACACCATTCTCCATTTTGGTATTATAGACAAGCTCACCAGCCTGAACATAAACCCCTACATCACAAGATGGGTTGCCAACTGGCTCACAGACAGAATCCACACAGTGAGAGTTGCGGGAGCTAAGTTCGACTCTAAACCATTTACAAGTGGCATTCCCCAGGGCTCTGTCCTAGGACCCCTCCTGTTTGGCATATACTTCTCAGAGGTACAGGCAAGCACAGAAGGACTATGGCTGACCAAGTTCGCAGATGACTGCAAACTAGGGGCTATAACTGACTCTCCAGCTGACACAGACATCCTCCAAAAGGGTCTCACTGAGATGGATACCTGGTGTCAAAATCATGGCCTCAAGCTAAATGCCAAAAAGTGCATAGTGATCCCCTTTGGAAAAAACAAAGTACCCACAAACTACCACATAGGTGGTAGTCCCCTAAATATGGAAGACATAATAAGGGATCTGGGGACCTAAGTAGATAGTAATCTTACCTTTGATAATCACATTGCCAAAGTGGTTAGAAAATCCTTCTAAGTGGTCCTCCTAATCACAAAAGCGTTCGCATCCAGATCAAAAGAGGTCATTGTTCCCCTCTACTCATCACTCATCAGACCCATAAGAGAGTACAACGCCCCATTTGGGATGTACCTTACAAGACACCTGCAACAGCTGGAAAGACCACAGAAGTACCTCACCAAGAGACTCACTGGCCTCAAGCAGATGTCCTATGAAGCCCGACTGAAGAAACTCCAGTTGTACTCGGTTGCATATTGCCCACTCAGAGGTGATCTCTGCCTGACATACGAGGCCATGTCCAACCCAGAATTGATGGACATGCTCCACCTAAAGAAAACCTTATCCCCTCAAGCCACACGCTCTAGGGATCTAAACCTCACCACAACAATAAATAGGATGCGCCAAAGGGATAGATTCCTGTCCTAGAGACTTCCCATGCTTTGGAACAAGATCCCAATCTACATTAGGCAGAGCTCCTCACTAACACTCTTCAAAAGAAACCTTGACGAGTGGATGGGAAACAGAATGTTTACCTCGGGAATCACTTCAGTGGCTCTGCTGGACAGAGGCACAGGGAACTAATCTAATGGGGTGGCGAAAGTCAACACATTCTGGCTAGGCTTATAAATGCCTTTGGGCAGATAGCCTAGTACCATCCTATGAACCTATTTAACACAGAACATGAAATAAATGACTGCAGAGGATCTAGTTTCATTATTTATTAAGATTTCTTAATGTTTTTTCCCATGACAGTTTGCAAGGTTGCTTTGGCATGTACTAAACTCTTCACATTTTATAAAGTAAGAATCTGTACAGGAGGGGGTCATCAATCTGGTTTAAAATGGCTGGAACACAAACCATGGGATGATTCCAGTGTGAATCAGGTAAAGCCTTGCAGAATTTAGCTCATGCTGGCCTAAACTTTTAATTCTAGGCCAAATAAATAATTAATAGTTCCTTTATTATATTTTGTTTCCCTCGATTATGGTCTCTTCCTTCATTCTGACTTATAAATGTATTAAGTTATCCAATTTAACTTCAAATAGTAATATTCATTAAAGTTTAGAAAGAAGGCTAACCACTGAAAAAGAATCTAAAATTTCCTGGTTATGTGGTAATAAAAGAATAAAAGAAAAATAATCTCTGCACACTTTCTGAACGTGGAAGTTAACAGCTAGAAAACAAATTATACTTGGGTGAGAGTGAAATACTAGTCTAGTATGAAACCCTCTGCATGCACTCTTGATTAAAAGACTGCAAAGTACACTGGGTAATATTTGCTGTCATGACTTTGGAAAACAGTAAGAACCAAAACCTCACCTTCAGTGTACACATTTCCAGCACATAATTATCTTTCTTTAACAGAGTAGTGCACAACCCCAGTGAATGCAATCACAATGGTATAGATGACTAAGAACGCAATGTTACTTTACCATAGTTTTGTATCTATAACGTTTTTTTCTGAATTTTTCCACATAGACATTTATTTGTTGTTTGGGATGGACAGGTCCCTTACAGGCATTGCTTTCTTTCTGGAATCTGTGATGTGGAACTTTAAAAAACAGAGAATAATACTACACATGTGGTGCAGTGGTTTTTATTGCTGCATCACACAGCCTGGTTCGCTGGTTCATTTCCTGGCTGAGGTGCACTGTACAAACTCTGAGTGTCCTCCTTACTTCCCTCATGGGTTTTCACTCGGTGTTCTGTTTGGCTCCCACCTCAGAAAATATGTAGGTTGAACCGATGAGTCTCAAGAAGTACAGCTGTGTACACTTACCATAAATTTAGATGTTCCAGTGTATTTACTGTTGTAGTCATCACCTGTGGGTTAATCCTGCTGTGGATAACCCACAGGTGATGACTGCAACAGTGAAACATGAAGTACATCTGCTTACAGCATGTAAATGTGACCATACTCAGTACACCCTACAATGGACTGGCATCCTGTCCAGGACTGCTTTCATAACCTGAGCCCTCACCACCATAACCCTGAAATGTATTAAGTGGATATCGGAAAATTAATATGTGGATAATACTAGAACTTCCTTCTCCTGTAACAAACTATTCCTTCACATTTTGAAATTAAGTCTCACCCTTCTATGCTTTCTATATACAACTGAAGGTATACATTTAATTCCTCCAGGAAAACAAAATATTTTTTTATCATATGCATGTTTTGGGCAAGACATATGTTTAGTTTTTTTCCCCTGGGCTACTTACAAGAGACTGTCCATGAAGAAAATTAAATTCAGCTATTTGGAAGAGCAAGATAGAATTCAAATATTTTAAAATCAGTCACAAGTCTCACGATAGTCATATGCTTCAAGTTAGATCACATCTTGAATGAAAATGTGATTTTGGAGGGAAATGGGTATTTTTTTCTTTCAAATTAACATTTCTTTTTGCAATTTAATATGATTTGTGTTTCAGTGACAAATACCCGAGTTATTGATAATAAAAGCACTCAAAACAAGTTTGCTCGCATGAATAATTCTGACATGCATTTTGTCTACCGATGTTCAGTTGCATAGAAACGCAGATTTAGGTAAACTCATAAAAACTACAGGGCTTGCTTTGCCAACCTGTCGTTTACTAGACAAGCCACACTCAAAGCTCATGTAATAGGCTATGCACTCACCCTGTCTCCTCCCTATAAAGATGTTCTTACACTTCTCACATGACCCCCCCCCCCCCCCCAAAAAAAAAAAAAAAAACACACACAGAAAAAGCACAGCTGGAGTCTTGAACTAGCCAGGACAGTTTAACATTTTATAGCCATCTGTACAGTCAACTTTCAGTCTTTATAAATATAAAAATATGAGTTAAACTTCATTTACAAATGAAACAGCAGATATCTATAACTGCCTTATTTTCTTATTTTTAAATGCTTAAACAACTATGCAACCTGCTGAAGTGAACCATGCTCCTTTAAAGTACCAGGATAATGAGTTTAACCCAAAGCACAATCAGTGCCTTTATGTAGGACATTAAACAGGAAGTGGCAGTTGGGTAAATTACAGGTCAGTTCCTGCCCTCCTAAGTTTGATTTTCCACTGTGTGATTCCTTAAAACCTCTTGCATTAGAGGTAACTTGTTGTTGTTTGTCTTTTTGGCTTTTGCCAGTAAGGAGTCGCCACAGTGGAACTCCGGTCCGCTATTGATTGGCAGTAGATTTTTTTTTATGGTGCCGAGTTGCCAGCCGGTGCCCAACCTTTAGTGAAGGCACACCCATTCACTCATGTTACAAAATTCATGTGTTTATGCCTGTGGTGCATGTGAGGACTAAAAAGGGAGCATTTTGATCAGTTTATTTACCTATTATCAAATAAACAGAACAAAGGACTAATGCATCAGATTGTTTTGACAGTTTCTATATAAACGTCATTACACCTTCTGTTAATACAGTGCATCGCAAATGATTGGTTGTAACATGGAGTAA
Organism: Protopterus annectens; assembly: GCF_019279795.1. Lineage (NCBI taxonomy): Eukaryota > Metazoa > Chordata > Ceratodontiformes > Protopteridae > Protopterus > Protopterus annectens. The sequence goes on along the minus strand of NC_056744.1, from coordinate 369,133,818 downwards.
TGAAACATAAAATGGCATTCTACAGCTTTAAGAGATGGGATAAACAACGTGTTAAAATGGTGGGACGCACTTGCATTACCTACAACTCCTATTCACTTTGAGGTGATCACTAAAACAAAAGAACACAGTCTGTGTTTACAAGACAGAGCACACATGCTCAGTGAAGCGTCATGTGCTATGCTGTAACTCACCACTCAGCAGCCATTTAAGGTCATCACTACAAAAGCCAGCAGCTTACAGACTGATCCACATTTAATTGTTCAATGAAGCAGCACAGCAGTCCTCAGGGCCTCCAATTTCCCATGCATGCATAGGGAATTAAGTAGGTTTTAATTTCTTGTGATGTCAGTTTATTACCTTTCTTCTACCTCTAGAACTCTGCCGCATGTCTTTCCTAGGAGTACACAAGGAATGTGTCTCAAAAGATGATCTACAACACAGATAAACTGGACGGAAGAGGCTAAGGGATTCTGTTGTCATGAAATGTAAAGAAGCCAATCTTTCACCAGCATTGCATTGTTCAATCACCTCTTCAGAATCATATGTTCAAGAAGAGACAGACAGATGGGGGGGCAGAGAGAGAGGAGAGAGCCCTCTTCATTAATGTTAACATTTCTCTAAGAAAAAAAAAAGTGCTGTATACCACTTACAAATCATATTTTGGAGGGACATGTGTCCACGGATTACTGTTCATCCCTTAACTTCATATTTACTATGTTAAACACAAGGTTCAGTACTCAGTACTTTACACCTAACATGCAAACAACCTTTGTGGCCCGTCTTACCCTCAAAGACATCCTATTTGTATTCAAAATAAACAGAAGAGTGCGTGATAAAAAACATGCATCATATGAAAATCAGCATACAACTGCTCTCCATCTGCTTATAATAGTTAAGGTTTACAACACACAACGGCTGATGTGCACAGAGCAGATTTTGAACAAAAGCAGCTACGGTACTGCATACAAACCAACACAGGCACTTAAATGGCCTGAGGTCACTCAATGAAATTATATTGTGTTCTCTCATCTTGGTTTTATTATTTTAAATGCCTTTTCATGAGCCTGTTATTAACCCAGATCAACACCTCCCCAAACTATGATTATCTGGCAAAATTAGACACAGCCTGTCAGATTATCCAATGCAGACGTAATCAATGAGGACAACTCACAGAGACGTACGAAATTCAGAATATCCTACAAGATGGAGTATTCTCAAAGGGGGGGTGAAGAAGCAAGTTGTATATTAAGATACTTTGCATAAACCAAGGTCCATTCTTTGCTTTTATCCCCCCCCCCCTTACTTTCTGCTGCTCACATCCACCCATGTTCAATCAGCTTATTAACACCTCTACCCCTGGAACCCCCTTCTTATCCAAACGGAATGGGGATTTAACAGAATCACACTCTGACCCTGAAAGGAAAGTCTCCCTTTCAGTAGAGGAATAATTAACTTACAAGTCTGTGACCTGTACGGCTTGTCCTTCCTACCTTAAGATGGGTGTGAGCCAGTGAGGGGGCAGGAATCACATGCACAGCCATGGATGGGGATTTATGGTGAGAAGAATCCTCAGCTGAGTAAAAGTAAGTGTGATGACACTGTCAGAACACTTATGACCACTAGCTACCATAATGATAGCCAGCAGACCTGCAACAGAGAAGACACCCCTGTCTCCACTAAGGAATGCTTTGACTGCACACAAAACCCCGCTCCTTTCCTGGTGTAGGCGAGTTTGCATAGGTTATACATTCTCACTTTGCACTTGGCTCCTCATATTAAGAAAGTCCTTTCTAAGCTACATATTTTCACATGTTCATACTATATAACACACATGGCTAGGCATTACATAACTGAGTACAGAAATCAGGCTTATAGCAGTGTAATGAAAAAAATGTACTGAGAAATCAAGTAAGAAAAATAGTTTGCAATTTCTTTATTAAAGAGCAGGAGGGATGCACTCCTAGTTTCCATGTCCATCTGTAGTGCCACAGTAGCCACGGAATACTAGACAGTATGGTTCGGTCAGAATTAGTGTGTGTAGATTCATGGAGATAGCTATGTAAAGATACTTTTATGTCACTCATCAAAACTGTCCGTACATAGCAAATGTGTTCCCACGTCAGACTATCCCTTCTTTTTGCAACCTACAGTTGTGTAATTATTATGGATTTTTACACAGTTCACACACAAACAGACTAGTAACTAATATCACTGTTTTGTCTTTCAGATGTAGAACTGAACATGCCACCAGTTGCACTCTAGTGTTATCACTTCCTTACGTTTTGAATGTGGCTGATGCACGATGCATCTTTAGTCATTCAGATGCATTAAATATTAACCCAGTGTTGTTAAATTCCCCATCACTGACATGCAGTACAGCCCAGCGGATCAAAGGCAGGCTTCCTAAATTCTAAGCACTTCTAATGACTGCAACATGCATTTCATCTCCACATGTTCATTTACAAAACAGAAACAATTCAAGAAGTTAATCTGTTACTTTTTGCATGCAACACACTGGATTCATTTGAATGAGTTTTTACTTCATTCAATGTCTCAATTAACATGTAAAGATTGACAGTCTACAAATGTCAGGTCGCTATCTTTTGCATGCAACAAATGAAAGCCAATTGATGCCATTCACCCACCTTTCACACATAAAAAGCAAGTGCCCAATGATGTTATTACCCCACCTTTTATATACATCTTATCTGTTCCCTACCTTACTAGTGCAAACAATAACAAGCAATGTTAGTTCCCCACCTTAAAGTTGCAACTACGTTCACACAGACGTCAGGCCCTCTCTCTTCCTCTACTTTAATAAGTCCACAGTAAAATAAGTCAGCCATCTTTCACATGCATTGATAAGTTTTAGATGCATAAAATAAAGCCACAAAATGGCGTACTATATAAACTTAAAAATAATAAAAACGCCACACTAACAGTCCCAGTCAGCACTTTCTTTCCAAAACACCGGAACTTAAACTGCAAAAAGTAACTTCTTTCCTTTTTAAAACCTCAGAAAGATGTACCATGCACAGACCGGCAGCATTTAAAGGAACACATACTTGTAAATACACACTTAAAAGTAACACTAAAAATACACTCTTGAATACTTGCATAGGATATACTTGCATGAAATATGTTGCATAAAATAAATACATGTCAATAAATACTTCTTCAAACAATATAACTGCAAAAAGTTGTTTAAAAGTTTTCAAAAAAATAAGTAAAAAAAGTTGGTGGATCTCATACATATTCTGTCATAAAATGTGCTTGTAAAGAGAATACAAATTGCAAATATCATTGACCTTGCAATATTATGACAAGCAATTAGATTTGAATTTCAAAATAGGTTTAACAGATACCAAATGTCTTGGGGGGGGGGGGGTTGTAGTCAGTAAAATTTGCCAATGGAGTTCTCTCTTTTCAACAAATGTTTTCCAGTGACCACCTCTTTTGGGGTGCTTTACTTTCTCCAAAATAGTGAAATCACCACACTGCAGAGAATGTTTATACAGGGCGTTGAATTGATGTGCCTTACTGATTGCATATACATGCTGGTAAATTCCTGTCTTTAAAGGTCTAACAGTCTTCCCAACATAAAACTCTGGGCAAGATGAACAGAAGTCAATATACACAACCCCTTTTGTGTTGCAATCAAATCTGCCTTTGACTGTAATCAGTCTTGGAAAAGCATGTACTGAGAAACTACTGCCTACACTGCTTGCACGCTCCACACTTTCATCCCCCAATGTTTGGTAAATTTAGCTTCCACTGGATTCAGATAATGTTTTGATATTTTTGTTGTTCTAAAAACAAATCTGGGCTGTTCCCCCAGTCGGATGGTTAGCCAAAGACTTCCAAAGACAGTGCACCAATGACTACTTATAAGATTCTTTAAAGAGTGAATGTCCCTACTGTATGGTAAAACTAGTGCCTGCAAGTGGTCGCCCAGACTCAAACTGACATTTTGTTCATTGATATTCTTTGTACCCATCGTATGTTTAGACTATCTAATAATGGGACCATATAGAGAATTCCCATTTTCCAAAACAAATCAACCAACATTGTTCAACATATTCTGGGGGTAACCCCCATTTTTGAACATATCGCACAGTATGTTGACCTCTATTTGAAATTGTGTGTCATCAGAAACCAATCTGCTGAGAATAATTAATTGTCCCCTCACTAAGTTCCGTTTTTGCCATATAGGGTGTTGACTGTCAAAATGCAAATATGCATTTGAAAAAGTGCTCTTTCTAAATATGTTGGATTCATACCTGTGGTCCTCAAAGTTCTTATATAACATGATATTAAGAAAGCCTATGGTCTGTTTATCATATTGATGGATAAATTCTAAGAAGTCAGTAGAGTGATTAAGATAATCCATAAATGATTTCAGCTCTTCCAAGTCACCCTTCCACAGAATAAAATATCATCCAGGTACCTCAAACAAACTTCCAACTTAGAAGAAAAGGATGAGTTAAAAAACACGTAGGTTTCCAAATACCATAAAACCATATTAGCAGAAATGGGTGCTGAAGCTGCCCTCCATAGCCATACCTCTGTGTTGTTTGTAATATTCTCCCTTGTAGTAAATAATATTTGTCAGCACTAACTCCATACGTTCTGGTATCAGTCTAGTTTATGTTGTGCTGAGCTACGTACCTCGGACCATTGCTTGGTGGAACCAATCCAACCCCTTCTCATGAGGGATTACAGAAAATACATTTTTGATGTCAACAGTGACAAATAAAGCCTCTTTAAAAAATGTAATTTCAGAGGTGGTCTCGAGAATATGCCAGGAGTCCTTAAGTAGGTATTTGTCTTCAGGGAATGATTTGAATTTGCAGTCTATAAATTTGGCCAGAGGTTCTGTTTTGGACCCTGCTGGTGCCACATTGGGTTTTAGGGGACAGTCACGGTTTGATTTATGGATCTTCAAAATCCCAAAGATCCCTGGGATTCTTGGTTTGCTGACCACTAGAACTCCCTCAGGGTCAAAGGCAGGTTGTAAGTCACAAAACTATCCTCCAGTAACAGATCAATGGCATGGTATGCAATGTTAATTTCATTGCGAGATACTTCAATGAAAAATTTTCCATTACGAAATAGTCCAACATCTTGGAGGAATAAAGGTGTTTGTCCATTGTGACCACTCCCCCACCCCTGTCGGGTTTCATAATACCAAAGTTCTTATCACAGGCCAGTACCCGTAACAGCTCTCGCTCCTCATTAGTGAGGTTATAAAACCTAGGTTTTCTATTTTTGTTGCTTCATTCCCTCACACTTCCTTCACAGAGTTGCTGTTCTTGTTGCACCATTCCTGCACACTTCCTTCACACAATTGCTCAGATAAGTGCATACTGAGTAGGCGTGGAGGACTGAATGTGCTAATTCTCCTTAAGCAAGAATTAATTGCAATATCTTCCTTGGGTGCCAAATTACAGTTTAAATTCAGCTTCCTTTTAAACAATTTAAGTTCAGTTAAAAGGTCTACCACATTAGGCTGCCTAGAAAGCACATATTTATATCCTTTTCGAAATAATGTACCAAAAGTGTTAGTAACAGTAAGGGTAGAAAAATTATACATCTTACAACCTCCAAAATTGAGAATAAAATTGGTACCTTGGTCTCCATCAATTGACGGCTTTGAAGAAATTTCTTCCAATACTGTCTGTTTCGATAAGTGGTCCTCCAAAAATCCTGGTTGTAATGACTTCCACCAGAACTGGAGACATTGTTGGCCTGTTTTTCCCCACTTTCCTGCAATCTCTTTGATCTTTGGGAACCATTAACATTCCTCCACGTCTCGTATGTTTCATCCGAATTATTGTTGCAAAGCCCACTACTGTTTTCTTTAAATGCACTTACTCTTTGTGGACCAGGGTAGACCTTTTAAGCCTTGTAATCATTAATGTCTCTTATGATCTTTTTGCTTCCTCTTAAAAGAAGTTGCTTTGTACTCAGTAACTTTGTTTAAAACTGCCTGGAAGTCATCCAGTTTGAATTCGAACAACAAATCTTTTTTAATTTCCAGGTCTAACTTCCAAATATCATCTTCTAAAAAATTAAGCCGTTGCAAGTTATCTCGAACAATAATACCCATATACTCAATGTTTACACAGTCAAAAGATTCCACCAACTCCATGTGTAAAACAGAACCATGTTACACCCCATTCGGTTATTTTGAGATTCATAAACCCTTCGGAACATGTTTACTGGCAATGCAAAAATTTAAAAATGAATAGTCCATCTGTAAAGATTTATACTTTGTCAGTAACTTCTCAAACTGATTGACACTGTTTGCAAAAGTAAGTTCACAGTCATTAGTTATGTGCAGTGCTCATTTCAAACTTCTGAACCGTTTCCTCCCCAAACAAATATTTTGGTGCAAACCAGTCCTGATGTTAAAACAACCTCTTGATGTAGAGGCAACATTCATTCCACCTGGGGTGTTATTATTACATCCTGCGACACTTCGACCATTAGCAGAAACTGCAGCACAAGTTGTAGTGTTTGCTATGGCCTGACTGCTTCTGCTGTTGTCAGCAACATTAATCCCATTCCAAGTGCCACTGGATCTTGCAACCAAGGAGGTGAAGTGATGAAGATCTTGCTTAAGATGAAGTTCCTGTGTTTTGTAACAAAAGTGCTAAAACTGTGGTGAATAAATGTTTGGTTGGGACTATTGGTGCAGCATTTTTATTATTTTTAAGTTTACATAGTACGCAGTTTTGTGGTTTACTTTAGTCCAGTTTGTTTTTGTTGTTACAGTCCAAAAAATAAAAGTAAAAATGAATGGCAAAAAGTAGTTAAAAACTTCCACAAAGGGTTTTAATTGTCACCCAAACAAAGTAAATTAAATAAATGAAAACCCTTTGTGGAAGTTTTTAACTACTTTTTGCCACTGGTTTTTATTTTTTGGAAGTGGTTTCTTGTTTTACCAGTTTGTTTTTTGTTGCTACAGTAACATTATATTTCAAGCCAATCATTTTTCTGGTTCAGAGGCTGGTTCTATCCTTTTCAGCCACAATGATACACCTGTGGACCTTACAATACGTTTGCAGTGTAATGACCAGCTGAAAGAATGTGTTGATTCCTTGGTTTCAAGTTCCAATACTAGAAACTGACATAATTTTAGTACCTATGTGTTATGATACACACAAGTTAGAGCTTTGCTCAGATCTCCTGGAAGTCATATAAAGCCATAAAACCATTCCACTCTTCCTACAGGAGCTACAACCTATTCTCTAGCACAGACATTGCATCTCTGGCTCCATTCAAAACTGTGGCTTAACCCATAAAGTATTTTAATTTCAGATATATTTTGAAGTTTAAGATTAACCTCTTCCCTTCTCTTGAAACACATTCATTTAATTCAGTTACTATAATGCATGTACACTTTTTTTCTTTCCAGCAGGGCACACTGTTGATATATTTCAACACAAGGAAACTTTACAAATACATTTTTCAACGCAAGCATCTGTACAAATCAGTTTGATATACAAATGGCATAATTATTTACAAAATTCCAGCTAGCTGTGCTGGCACATGTCATAATCGACTGCCCACTTTTCCTGGCATGACTGGCAGTACCTCCTATTGTTGCAATAATAAACAAGTCAGATGAATGCAACTTGTAGGAAAAATGGCAAAGCAGACTCTTACTATCAGAAAAGCCCCTGGAACCTCAAGTCCACACCTTCCGTGAGGAAAAAGTCATTAATGAACATATGTCCTTCAATTAATCTAAAGTTCAACTTAATTGGTCAGTCAATTAACCACCACATTTAGTATATTCACATTTTTAACAATGCAGAGGCATTATTCAGCAGTGAACTGATGTACACTAGAGTAATGAAGAACATATCAAGTTAATCACTAAATGTGGGGCTTTTCCAGTTTATGTCATTCTGCCAATGTCACACGTGAATGCTATACCCCTTAGAAGATAGTTAATAAATAACCTGGCAGTCAGGACAATAAAGGACAGCTAAGAATTGCTAACCATGCCTTTTGTTTCTGAAAAATAAATAGCCTACATTCAGAAACTACATGTAAGTGGCAGTGAAGGTGTGTAAACGGCAGCTCAAGCTTTGTGGTGTATAGTGATTGTACCTGACTGTGCCCTGGATGAAATGAACATAATTAGCTGCTCAAACATAGCAGAGGTCAGCCAAGGAGGGACAGCAGTGGGCAATCGATGACAGCTTGAGAGTTTTAGTAGCATACTATTATAAGAGTTATGGTACTGCAGTTCCTGCAGCTTGGGACTTGAAAACTCACCAAGGAATAAACATGCAATCTACTGAAAAACAAGGGAAAAGTGGAAAAGAGAACTTGTACTGGGCCCAGTAAAGTTGTTTAAAGGCTGATGAGGGGTGTTAAGACCAAAGAGGAAAAAAAACTTGTCACCCCTAAAATGGCTATGATTCCCAGCTCTCTCCTCCCATCTGAAACTTGCAGGTTGGGATGAGCAAAGTACTGAGCTTAATGTCTGATGACTAAAACTGTGCAAAATGGACTAAAAAGCCATAGGAAAACTGACCGATCCTTGTTACCTTACGAAGCTGTTGCTAGCTGTTTAGAGTAATGAGAGAAAACTTGTAAATCATCCACATTTGGGTTTGATTCCTACAGTCTCTACTTGCATACTACAATGCACGACAGAGTTGTTTAACCAGATCTATTCCCTGGGCCTACACCTAGGAAGAGATGGTTGGTAATGGTCTTGCCTGGTTAATAAAGACTAACCCAGGTGTATACAGTCCTAAACTGTCACTTAATCTGGAGGATTATTCAGCAAAGTAAATGTCTATTTATTGACAAAGCAGTTATTAAAAGCTGTAAGGCCAAGTATTTGTAATTTTATATGACCTTATCACTTCCACTGAAGGACTACAACCAGTCCACCATGTCTCTTCCCAGTTTACAGTGAATAGAAACACATTGATGAAGGTCTGACTGTATTTTTATTTTTTTTCTGAGTTGATGAATCTCAGAGTTAGTCTGGGGAACAGTCCATATAATCTTTGTGATGGTCAGCTAGGGTAGTGGGACATTGTGCTCAGTAATTTGGGCATTCATCAGTCTGGCACTGATAAAGTAGCCTGGTTATCTTTTATGTTTGGAGTATAAATGCAATCTCCTTTCCACAGCTGTACTCATATCAAAGCAAATCATCTCATCAAAAGCAATTTGAGGGAAATTCTAAATCTGGAAAATCATCTGAAAATGGCAGGATACTTACTCTGAGGTGCAGTGACTCTAGCTGTCAGTTATACAAGGACTGAGGTGTTTAGGGAATGCCCCAGCATGGGGGGTACATGGGTTGACAGCCCCCGCAGGACACATTTTCCTGAACATACATTTGACTCAATTTTTTGTTACTATGTCTGTTCAGGAAAGTTATTTTTAACCAAATATCTCAGTTAATCAGTATTCACATCATTATACAATTTGTTTCAGTTATACCATGGTCTTTTGGTGCCCTGGGCAATGCCCCCCTTCCCCTATCATGAAGTTAAGCAACAAATAAAAAAAAAAAAAAAAAGTCATTTCAGTTTAGTGAAGCTCTGTTGTTATTCTTATAAGGGTTCTTTGCAGCTAAGAATCTCTTCAACTATTGCTTAGTTATTACTGATGCCTGTACCTATGTTTTTCAATAAATCCCTTTATATTCTTATGTATATACTAATTTCTTTATTTGTAAAAATCATTAAGTTATGGAAATTTGTTAGTAAATGTTTACATCTGGAGTTCTTTTCCCTATGCCTTCTCTTTAAATGGTCTATGTCTATTAGATCCCCCTTTCAACAAATATAAATACTGACAGAAAAATCCATAAAAATTGTGAAAATAAATCCTAGAATATAAATGCATACCAAAAGTATATAGGCAAAGAAATGGAGTAGGAAAAAACAATAGTTCATTGAATGTATAAATATCTGTAGTATTTACAGGGTGGAGCTCATTAAACAAAGCTATATGTTCTTTATTTTTATATTTCACGTTTATACATTTCTGGTTAAATTACTAATGAAAATAGGTACATTTTTGTCAAGGGTTGTTTTTAATGTTTAAATTTTTTTTTAAACATTTGTTTACTGGGGAGGTCCGACTGGGCTATTAGCTCATTTTCAGTGGAGGCCTATGGAGAAAAGCTCCAAGTAATAGTATATTAACAATACAATAATGAATATCAAATTACATAAATACATCATGCAGAGTTCATATTTCAAGTAATTACAAGTGAGACCTAGCCCATGGGGACCCATGGTCAAAGGTGCAAAATGAATGTAACTAGCCTAGATTGCACAAAAAAGGAAAACAACTTTACCATACAGTGTATGCAGAACATAGAGAGAACAGAGAATTAGTAAATAGCTAAAAGAAACGTATTGAAGGGTAGAGAAGAAGGTGGTATTAGTTACAAAGTGGTGAAAGGGGCAGGTGGGTGAGAAGGGGTAGAAGAAACAGAAAATATCTGGTTTACAGGTACATGAGAATATATGAACCCGAGAGATTGAGTAAAGAGTAATGAATAAAAAGGAGTAACTTTCTATCAGCCAGGGGTACAGGCAAGTTCTCTACTCACTATTAAGAGATCTAATGGAAACTAAGAAAGGTATTTGTAATGGTCCCCCAACAGGCTGTGGTGCAGAATATCACCAGGGTCAGAAGCAATTACTCACAGCAAGATTTTACTAATCTCTCATATACTACCGATTCTTAAACAACTGTTAAACGTTTGAGTTTTGTGATGGTGATCCTAGGAAGGAGGAATCTAAAATATCGTGTGGATGTATGTTTTGAGAGATGTTTTTTGGTTATTAACTGTTCCACGATGGTACAGGATTATTTTACAAGGGAAGACCCCTTGTTTTATTAGCTGCACAGAGATGTGGCACCAGTTCTGATTCTTCTTTTGTTTCATGTTTTCTAAATGGTTTCTGAAGAAAGATAGAGAAGTGTTTCAGCCTAGTTCACATATTTGCTTATTTATCAACATGTAAACACATGGCAGCACTTTAGAAAACACTGCAGCAGTGAACGTGAATTGTATGTCCATAGCTGTACTATTATTAAAGTCTTATTTACCTTCAACGACCGATATACTAAATATTAAAGTTATGGCAACTTAATAGTGTCTAATGTTTCACTACAAAAATGGCTTATTTTTATTTTTCTACCAGAAAATCCTAGATGTCAAAGTATTTGATATTTCAATTACATTTTTCTGACTCCTATTAAATTATGTAAAACATTCAAGGTTTATCAAGATTTATTCTGGAGACGTTAAAAAAATTAAATCTGGAAATTGGAAGCACATTTATGTTTGCTACACTGCTTTAGCTCCAGAATGGAAATTTTTTCTTCATTTATTCCTACAGCAATTAGTAAATGTTAAAATATAAATTTACTACAGCTGTTACTATTCAATTTCTCAAGATTTAAAACACACTTTTATTTTTGGAGATACTTTGGTCCCTTACAGGAGCTGGACTATCTGTCGCTCCTCCTAAATAGTCTCTGTGATCATGTACTGTCACACAGACTTGGGGTCCACCAGCCCCTCATTCCTGATGAAACTGATTAATTTCTAGACTAGACTCTGAAGCGAGAGGAGGATGTGAGACAGTCAGGCCACAGAATCATTGATTCTGCTACAGAGCTTTTCCTAGCGGGCACACTAGTGTCTCTAGTAGACAGAAGCAGCCTGTAAAATGCCTGACCACCCATGCCCAAGCCTAAACATATCCCTTAAAATAACTGTAGGATATCAAAATATAAAACACATTTGGGAAGCATGTCTACACTTAAAAAGGACACCTAGGTCCATTAGCCTATTAATTACCATTAAACAGCAAACTGATAAATACAAACAACTAATTTCCCTTGTATGATACACAGCTGATCTGCAGTGGTACTGAAAGGCTTGACCTCGAATGGCTGAATGCTACTGGAATGCAATTTTTTAAACACCTTCATTAAAATATCATATAAGACAAAGGCACACATACATTAATAGAAAAGAAAAACATCCATATCAACATTTTCCAGTTACACACATTATACATTAAATAATCTCTTTCAACTGTCTTTTTGTTCAACATTACATAAATCACTCAGTTCCTGCCTTCCCTTAAAATTCACTCCCCCCTCCTGAACATTATTCTGCTATGTATTGATCCCACAGATTCCATTTACTTCTATGCAATTTGCTCCTTCCCTTTTCTAAAGGCCCATCTCATATCTCTTTCATCTCTGATAACATTCAATACTTTAATTGTTTGGCAGCTAACAGAATTAAGCTTAATAACGCCTTGCTATGCCTACAGAATTCAGATCTTGTGTCACAGCTCAAAAAAATCATTACTTAGTTAAACCATTTGCTTCCCCCAATATTTCTGCCCAAGTACTCCGTAGGAAAATTTTTAAATCAGCAAAGTCACTACAATCCCAAAAAACATGTCCTTATTTGTCTCTGTCTTCCCCATCATACCCCCAACACTTGCCATCTACCTGCGGAAAATTCTTTGATGTTTGCTGGGGTATAAAAATACCTATGCAAACTAATTCAAGCAAACATTTTAAACCTTCTGGTCTTTGTTGCAGACTTGGGAGCCACACTTATGTCCTCCCCTTGTTCATCTTGTAAAGTGCGTTTCCAGTCTCTCTTCCCAATCTTTTCTAACCTCTTCAGACCGATTCCTACACATATCATGTTATACTTTATATGCCCTACTAATTATCCCTTTTTCAACAGCAGCTTCTGTTCTAGATTTAACTAAAACTCTACCCAGCATTGGTTTTTCACTTAGGACTCCCCATATCCCTTTCTCTTTGCCTATACTTTGGATAGCAATCAATGCTAGGAACGGCAGTCTCTAATTTGGTAGTCTACGCTTCTTTTTGGCCTCATTCCACTCTATTACCTTTCGATCCCTAGTTATTGCTTCTAACATTTGTTTCTTTGCCATTTTAATGCAGTAAATTCCAGCACCCCCCCCCCCAATATTTTTAAAACCCTTATTGCAGTCATCCATAATGGCAAAATCTCCTTTCCCATGCTGGCTTAGTTCTTACAATACGATCTGCAACTTTATAAATATAATATCCAGTATGGTGGTTATTATTCTCCTTAAGGATCGGCATCCAAAATCTCAGTCTCTTCCTTCTTGACCACCCCCCCCCCCCGGCTTCAAAATCATCCCTGTCTACTTTGGATTAAAACCCTCTGCTTGTGTTGTGTGTATTAACCTTAATATTCCTTCAAATCATGTAACCTTAAACCACTCTGTTGTATTGGGAGGATCAAGTTTTCTCATGTAATGCTTACCATCTTTCCTTCTCAGATAAATTATTTCAACACCTTATTAATCAGTGCCCACAACTTTTACTCTGGTTGATATACATATGCCAGAACCACGTATAAAACTAAAGGGACTAAGAACATTTTCACACAACTTGTATCTTATTAACAAGAGCTTCCAGATTCACAGTTTTTACTTTATCTTTTTAGTTTATTTTCACATATTCCTAGTTGTCATAACAGAAGCTTTTTAAATCAATACTTCTAAATACTTCATCTTATCATGTCCCATAAATATGGGTATTGCTAAAACAAGTCATGAGTGGGTACATAATTTAGGGCTATGGCCTTATTTTTATCTTCATTAATTTTATATTGCAAAAAGACCTGAAACTCTCAAAATCTTCCACAACACTAAGATGCCCTTTTTCTGGCTTTATCAAGTACAAAATAACACCTGCAACTCAAGCCAACTTTTCTTGATTACCACGCCAAATATATCCTTGCATTTTTGAGTCCCTTATTTTCTTAGTCAGTGGCTCTAAATACGAAGCAAATAACAAAGAGAAAAAGGACACCCTCTGTCCATATAGCCTCCTGACTGGAATACAATTTACACCAATTAATCTCCCATCACTCAGTACATGAGCTCTGGAAAACCCATGACCAGCCCATATGTTCATAGGTTGTTACTGGGCTAATGACCACTATGACCCTTAGAAGGCTAGCCGCACACCCTAAACCCATTTGGATCCAGAGTATGACGGGCATTTATATGTTGGGGGTGCATGTTAACAAGGAGGTAAATAAGGGATTTGTTGGGGGGTTGTTAGGATAATAATTTTCTTATTATAGCCTCTGTCCATGAGGGGAGATCTATGCCTGGTGCACAAGGCATTGTCAGACCCCACTTCAATGGACCTCCTACATATCCACAAAATAAACAGCACCAGAATCACCCATTCTAAAGATTTAAACCTTGCCTGCGATATTAATAGGACCTACTGGAGACACCAGTATATAGCCCAGAGACTACCCCTTCTCTGGAACAGGCTTCCCATCCATGTGAAGCAGAGTTCCTCCCTAACCCAATCCGTGTAACTTGGGCAATTGGATGGGGAATAGGAAATTCATCCCTGGTTTAGCACCTATATCTCTAATGGACATAGCCTGTAAATAGTTCACCTCCCAGGCCCCTGTTTATAAATCTTTCATCTCCCAAGCCCCTGCTGCCCCTGCTTACATACCAGAACTTGTCAGAGATTTAGGATGCATGTCTAGGCTTAGAATTACCCTTGTGGTCATTAGCCTAGTAAACATCTATGAACCTATAAGGGATAAGGGGGCCAGACCAGGGGAGCAAATTTACAATTTTCCATCCAGTTGTCAAGGTTTCATTTGAACAGGGTCAGGGATGAACTATTTTATATGGATGGGGCACCTATTCCACAGCATGGGGATCCTTTGAGGCACACATCTGTCTCCCAGGCATTTTGTGTTATGTCACAAGTGAAGTTCAGATCCCAGGATCTATTTCTGGTGCTGCCTGTTTTGGGCATGTGCAACAGATTCATTAGGGCTGGGTCTTAGGAAGCCCTGTAACCCAGGCAAAGACACTCTTTCAGCAGCCTACAGGAGACTAAATACAGAGACAGAGCCTTTAGGTGATCAATGTAGGACAGAGTGTTCATGCCCTGAATTCTCTTTGTGAGAAACCTTTGTGGCCATTCCAACTGTTGTATCTGGTTAGGTACATGCCAAAGGGGGGCATTATACTCAATGATGGATGTGACAAAAGTCAAGTACAGTGGTACTACAACTTCTTTGGAGCTGGTGTCACACCCTTCTCTGTAAGCTGGGAGACATGGAATGATTTTCTTATTATCTCAGAAACATGTTGGTCAAAGGTCAGATTGCTATCTACATTTGTTCCTAGATCCTTTACTACTGGGCCAACTCTTAAGGGTGATTTATAAATGGAGTAATTAACTTGGGTTAGCAGTTTCCCAAAGGGCATTATAATGCATTTTTGGCATGGAGGTTTAGGCCATGGCTTTGGCACCAGTCATTTAACTATGTTAAACTCTCTTGCAAGATGTTGGTGTGTTGGGGAAATCTACAATAGCTCACAATTTACAGTCATATGTGAACTTGGTGAGCCAGAGGCATTGAACGTTAGCCTTGACTTCCAAGTAGATGATGCAAAACAGGAGCGGGTCAGCATGGAGCCCTGGGGTACTGTACTGGTGAAGGGTCTCTCGGTGAAGGTGGTCTCACTGATCCTGACTTCTTGGGTCCTGCCTGTGAGCTAGCTAGCAATCCAGCGAGTTATGTAGGGATTTACCCCAAGTGAGGTATTGTACCAAATGCCATGGCCAGTTCAAGATATGCATTGTTTTACCCTCATCCATTGCTTTGGTGACTCCCTCAAAGAAGTCTATCAAGTTAAGTAGGCATGACCTTCCCTTAAACTACATTGGGATGGGTCCAATGTCCTTGTTTATCATTCCCATGATAATTCATCCCATGGCTTTGTATGTTAGGCTTGTTAGACTGATGGATCTTTAGTTTCTTAGGATGGTTCACCCTTGTGGGAGGGAATGACTGTTGTGGTCATCCATTCACTTGGAACATAGCCTGTTTTGAATCTGTAGTTACAGAGTTCCTTAATAGGTCCTGATCGATTGCATTTTAGACTGTTCAGGAGGCAACCAGGGATGTTGTCAGGACTCGTGGATGGGGTGTACTTGGCTTTAGCAAGTGCTGCCACCACCTGGTGCCTGCTAACAGTTGGAGGCAGTATGTTGGGAGGTGAATTTCACCTGGAAGAAATTAGGTAAGTGGGGGTGGGGGTGAAGTGTGAGCTGAATATATCAGCCGGTAGATTTGCTATGTCACCCTGATTGATGTAGGTGGTACCATTCACCACCAGTTCAGCACAATGCTATGAGTTACCTTAAGATTTCAAAAATAACTGAAGACGTTGTGATTGTCCTTAGCCACTGAAACTATCCTAACCTCATAGTTGACCTTGTTGGACTTAGACCTTTTAGTTTCTTGTTTAGTTGTATAAGAGAGCACTTGTCTTCAAGGGAGTTGCTCTTCCTGATTTTGGCCAGGGGTTTTCTTCTTTTATTATATATCCTGTATAGGTAAGGATTCCACCTGTGGGGTTTGATTTTAACATTTTGAGTTTACATGTGGTTGATATGGCAACCTCTATGCAGCAATTCACATGTTTGCATAGGGACTATGAGTAATTTTGCATAGGTAGTTGTGGTCTTGGGGTTAGGGAGAGCCTTGAATTTTGACAAGCTTTTACTTAATAGGATATAGTTTTGCCTTAGAATAGTTGTTACTGGTTTAGCTAGGTTTTCTAGGTTGATTTTTACTTCAAAGGAGACAGCTTTGTGATCTAACCTCAATAGTGAGAAAGTGACATGCAGGCGTGCAATGCTCTTCCATGTTGGTGAGTACCAGAGCCAGTATGTGTGATCCTCTGATTGGAGCGTGCACCAGAGTATTTTTGTTAATAAAGTCCAGGAATCATAGAGACTGTGAGTTTGAAGCAGTGGACATTTCCCAGAGCCAGTATGTGTGATCCTCTGATTGGAGCGTGCACCAGAGTATTTTTGTTAATAAAGTCCAAGAAGCATAGGGACTGTGAGTTCGAAGCAGTGGACATTTCCCAGACTACACAGTGGTAGTTAAAGTCACCCATGAATAGGGTGTTTGGATGGTCAGCACCTGTACTAGGTTTAGGTAGGAGTCATGAGACTCTAGAGGTACAGAAGGTAACCTGTAGCTAGCCATGATATGGTGAGGGACCTTATCTGTGGTGATTTGCACGCAGACAAGCTCTATGGTGTTATCTTGTTTAACCAACCTGAAGGTAGGTTGTTTGTTGATAACGTAGATTGAAACAGCTCTACCTCAGTGCAGGGTTTGTACCTGTCTGTGACACATACTGTGAGAGATCCATTAGGTCTCTTTTCTTATAGTCCAGTGAGGTACATCTCACGTCATTTACACCCACATGGACTATGATAGAATCCTATTGTTATCTGGGGTGCAGTGACTTGACTGCATGCATGATATTGTGGATCCGGGTCAAGATAGGCAAATAACTTATCGTCTACTTGTCTGTCCTGGTGAGCAGGGCATCTATGTGTTGCACAATGGAGTCCTCAAAGCCAAGAATATTAGGTAAAGTATATGCTTGCCTGATGGGCTTTGCTCTTGGAGATCACTGGTTGTAGGCTTACGTGAAATGTTTGTTTCTGCTTTCGGTGTGTGTTTTAGTGATTGCTGAGGAGCAGTGTTTCCATTAGGTGGCTTTGGGGGTCTTTCAGATTTGGAAAAGTTTTTTTAAGCACCTCAGCATAAGAATCTGTGTTTGTGATGAACAGCATGTTTGAGGATTGCAGTGTTGGTACTCTTGACAATCTCGTTTGTAAGAAGATTTTTGCTTCCAAGAAAGTTGTGCATTTGTTTTTTTGCATAGAGTCTTATTTTCTTTAATAATGAACTGGTTGTCGGGGAACATGAGAAAACTGCTACTCTGCCTTAGGATGCCCAGATCTACCAAGCTGGTCACACAGATATTAGAAATTGCACATCCATGCTGTCTGGTCCTGCAATAGGGTGTGCTGTTTATGATTAAGGATTTGGTTTTAATAGTGGTTTCCTAAGGTAGTTTCTGGGATTAAGGGCAAAATGTTACATAGTGCTAGAATAGGGTAGTGCTATTTGATGTGCAAAATGTAGAAGGGATGACAGTGTACACTGGGAACCACATGTGTGACAAGGATGACTTTATTCTGTACAGTGCACACAATGTGAAATAAGCATGTACTACAGATGCAAAATCAGGGCTGCGAATAAAAAACAGAGTGTGACTGGCTGCAGAGAAGGCTTCCATAAAAGTACTTCTGTTACTGGCTTGTAAGGGCATCTCAGGAAGAAATGTGGAAGATTCCCAGTATCAACTCAAACGGACAACAGGCTATCTTGTGTGTTGGGAGTGGGCAACAAACCAAAATACTTTTAGTAGTTAAAAATTGTTCTTTTTTTTTCTCAAAGTGGAAATTTCCAACAAGTACAAAAACATCTAAATCTGGGTTTTAGAACAGAGTACACTTGTTAAAAATGTAGCACAAGTGTGGCACAATCTATAAAACCAGCTCTGTAGTTAAAGCATTATGGCAGTTGAAATGATTACCACTCAGTGGGCACTTTTGGCATAACAAGGCAATATGTTAACTGCCTTTTTTTAGAGTTCAATTTAATCTGCAGAGGATTTTATCTATGATCTTTGGTCTTGTCTGCAGTTTCATGAACAAACAAGAACAAAACGTCTGCAGCTATGTTGCTGGCTCACAGCCAGATGGGTTCTTATCAGGTATGAAAATGAAACTCATTCCAAATGTGATTTAACCTAGATTTATTAGTAAGGTGACATCTCTGATAATTGTATTTTTCAAGCCATTTAACAGTGTCCCAGTAGCTCGTACCGTGCCTTCCTTGGTATACTACTACTATTGATGCAACTACTGAAAGGGATTTGCTCAGCAGACTATTGCAGAAGTTTTCTAATGCAACATACATGTGACACTTAACTACACAAGGTCAGTTTTTCAGCACATCTATTGAACTAGCCGGAGGGCTGATGTTATAGACTCATCACTGCAGCATGGACTGTCTATCTCTGCTCACTTTTAAAGCATGACTACTCATGCCTTTCCTCGCTTGCATCAGCTGCTGTTCTGAGCACTTCATCTGACCACTTTCCTTCAAGTCCTATTGTGCAATGTGACCCTCCTGATCTGGCATTTATAGTCTCAATTTTAGTGTACTTTAACTACAGAACCTTGTTGGCCTTGACTCAGATTGTCTGTATTGTCCCCCAACATGTTCTAGTATTTTGGCTAGTAGATTCCTGTCTATCAGTGGTCTTCTTCCCCAAACCCCTCACCTATTCTTGACCACGGTAGACTGATAAGTTTCTTAGTTTCTCTACAATCAGAATCCTCTCTCTTTTTCCCCACCTTTTACTTCTTACTAATGTAACTCTATCTAGTAATTTACCATGCTTCACATAGATGTACTGTCTAGAGTTTTTTTTTTTTTTAATATTTATCATGCAACCTTACAAGTCCTGGTCTCCCTGTTTCTTCACATCAGCAAAGTACAGGAGCGGTTTCATTCTCTACAAGAACTGCCATATACACCAAAGAGTAATGAAATACAAAGGAATAAAGCCCTAACTGCAACCCAGATGATTCTGTATTGGGTAGTCACCCAAGCTAGGAGGATCCAGTGAGGAATGGTAGTGACCCAAGAAAGGAGCAGCCAGTGAGGGGATGGTAGTGACCCCATGCATGGCTGAAACAGTGAGGGAGGGTAGTGACCCAAGCACAGAGGAACCAGTGAGGGAAGGAATTGAAACAAGCATGGAGGAACCAGTGAGGGAGGGAAGTGACCCAAGCATGGAGGAACCACAGAGGGAGGGAAGTGACCCAAGCATGGAGGAACTAGTGAGGGAGGGTAGTGACCCAAGCATGGAGGAACCACTGAGGGAGGGAAGTGACCCAAGCATGGAAGAACCAGTGAGGGAAGGAAGTGAACAAGCATGGAAGAATTAGTGAAGGAGGGTAGTGAACCAAGCATGAGGTACCGATGATGGAGGGTAGTGACCTAAGCACGGAGGAACCAGTGAGGGAGGAGAGTGACCCAAACATGGAGGAACCAGTGAGGGAGGAGAGTGACCCAAGCATGGAGGAACCACTGAGGGAGGGAAGTGACCCAAGCATGGAAGAACCAGTGAGGGAAGGAAGTGAACAAGCATGGAAGAATTAGTGAAGGAGGGTAGTGAACCAAGCATGAGGTACCAATGATGGAGGGTAGTGACCTAAGCACGGAGGAACCAGTGAGGGAGGAGAGTGACCCAAGCATGGAGGAACCAGTGAGGGAGGAGAGTGACCCAAGCATGGAGGAACCAGTGAGGGAGGATAGTGAACCAAGCATGGAGGAACCAGCGAGGGAGGATAGTGAACCACACATGGGGGAACAAGTGAGGGAGGGAAGTGACCGAAGCATGGAGAAACCAGTGAAGGAGGATAGTGACCCAAGCATGGAGGAACCACTGAGGGAGGGAAGTGAACAAGCATGGAGGAATTAGTGAAGGAGGGTAGTGAACCAAGCATGAGGTACCGATGACGGAGGGTAGTGACCTATGCATGGAGGAACCAGTGAGGGAGGGTAGTGACCCAAGCATGGAGGAACCAGTGAGGGAGGATAGTGAACGAAGCATGGATAAACCAGCGAGGGAGGATAGTGAATCACACATGGAGGAACAAGCGAGGGATGGAAGTGACCGAAGCATGGAGAAACCAGTGAAGGAGGACAGTGACCCAAGCATGGAGGAACCAGTGAAGGAGGATAGTGACCCAAGCATGGAGGAACCAGTGAGGGAGGGAAGTGAACAAGCATGGAGGAATTAGTGAGGGAGGGTAGTGACCCAAGCATGGAGGAACCAGTGAGGGAGGGTAGTGATCCAAGCATGGAGGAACCAGTGAGGGAGGGTAGTGACACAAGCATGGAGGAACCAGTGAGGGAGGATAGTGACCCAAGCATGGAGGAACCAGTGAGGGAGGGTACTGACCCAAGCATGGAGGAACCAGTGAGGGAGGGTAGTGACCCAAGCATAGAGGAACCAGTAAGGGGCTGTAGCAATAAAAGCACAGAGGCAGTGGGGGGCAGGGGGGGCAACCCAAGCATAGAAGATGCAATGTAAAAACCCACACATGGACATGCCAGTGAAGCAGGGTAGTTACCCAAGCATTGAGGAGCTGGTGATAGAGGGTAGCAACTGAAGCACAAAGGAGTCAATAAGGTAGGTGGGATAGGAAACCCAAGAATGGGGGAGCTGGTGAGGCACAATGGCAGGGAGCAGCTGATGCCAGCCTGCCCATCTTTAGTGTGACTCACTGCAGTGCTGACACCTACTAGACACGTTTGGCATACACAGTACGGGCAGACATCACAGCAGCATTCACTGTTCTTGTGTTCTGAGTGGCACACATACAGGGGAAGGCACAGCAAGTCCTTGGGAGTGCCTGTTAAATGTTTGAGGAGTTTAACTGCAATCCTACAAACTGCAGAACTGCAAGTGTGAATGAATGGGGCAATACATATCAACTCAAAATCTGTGGCATCTTAAAGGAACCCTATCCTGAGGTACATTATTCTCAAAGATTGTACAACACAAGTATCAGGAGTGTAGTGAAGAACAGCTTACAGAGGGCAACCCCCTGAAAAAATGCAAGAAAAGTGCCACAGTGAGTTTCAGAAGTACTATTTTGTTTGAATGGTAGTTTATTTCCTGGGTACTGGAGCATGCATGATCGGGTTTCAAACTTCTTGCCAGATGCTGCTACTGAATCAGTTAGTAATTACATCAGCGACCAAAAGAAAGTTTAGATGACAAAAGAGAAAATCCTGATAGCTTTCTGGAAGATGGCATCTTTTATGATTACTTCTCACTTTCATAAACAAGGAATGAAAATCTATCATCAAACATGGGGAAGATTGTCATAATCCACAGTACAAAGAATAAAAAAGACCTACAAAAATAATGCATTTTATCCTTTCTTCTAGTATATTCATCATGAATACAAGCACCCTGGGACAAGTTATGTAGTAGATTATGCTGATGGCACACCTACCTACCTGTTTGTTCATTTCAATGTCCTAAAAATAGAACTCCTGAAAGAGCTCTCCAACTAGGAGACCACTTGTGTGATATTGAAATGATGTAATGTTTATTTATGATAGAACATATGATTTGTTGGCTCTTGAGATGGTGTGCATCCTCACGTGAAATGCTGAACTGTCAACATTTCAGTATGTTTTGAATGCTGCTCTGCCATAGATAGTCTTATAGAAACTTTGAGGTCAGGTGACTTGGAAAAGACAAAAAAGTTATTTTTTGATGATACTATTCCCTTTTCTCTGCATTTGTATGCTCTCTCGGTATACACAGAGATCATAAACGTGGGGGCAGTGACTCCAACTTTGGAGTGGGGGGGGAGCAGTTTCAGGTAAAACAATTTGAGACTTGTGAAAGATTTTTAATTGATATACTTTGTGCATGCACTGAGGTTTAAACACAGAGTCCCAACAAAGGGGCCTATCTCATTCAATATGAATCCATTTATTAATATTTTTTTTAAGCGGGTCCTTTAAATAGATGATGTTTTTCCAGTTCTCAGTCTTTTAGTTCTTTTTTTTAAAATAAGAAACATTTTTATTGAATTATCATGCATGACAAAATCAAACATTCATATAAATGAAAAACCATACTGATGTAATTTTAGTTGTAAAAATTACACATCACAAACCATACTGACATAATTTTATTTGCATACATCATACAACACTTATAATCTATCCTGTCACTGTCAGTCAAACATTACAAAGCTCATTCAAATCCTGCCTTCTTTTAAACCCCATTCCTCCTCTGCATGTATAGTTCCAACAATTCACATTTTTTTCTATGCAATTTGCTCCTACCCTTTTCTAAAGATCCCAATTCCATTTAACTCTGTTACTATATTCACAACTTCTAGTAAAATTGGTTTAGACTGACTGACATTTTCCAGTAAAATTGCTTTTTTCGTAGCCACCATAATTAGACTCAGTAAGGCTTTGCTATGTCTAGGTAATTCCGATTCTGTGTCACAGCTGAAAAAAATATTTCCTTAGTAACACTAATTTGCTCGCCCAGTATCTCTGGCTGAGCAGTCTGCAGGGAATCTTTGAAATCTGCCAACTCACTACAAATCCAGAAACTGTTCCCCCAATTTCCTCTCTCTTCCCAATCACACGTCCAGCATTTGCGGTCTACCTGAGGAAAAATTCTTTGGAGTGTACTTGGGATATAAAAATACTTATGTAAACACTTCCAAGTAAACATCCTAAATGTTCTAGACTTTGTTGCATATTTTGGGAGACATACATATAACCCCCATTGTTTCACTGTGAATTGCTTACCCACTCTTATCTTCCCACTCATTTCTAATCTAATCTGATCGATTCTTACGGTTATGCAATATTTTTTATGCTCTACTAATTATTCTTTTTTTAACAGCAGCTTCTGTTCTAGATTGTACTAAAAACTCTACCAGTGCTGGTCTTTCATTTAGGACCCCCCTATAGAGTCTTTTAGCTCTTGGTGGGGGATAGAACTTGAGTCCAACTAGATGGTGTCCAGATAAGGTGCAGCAAATGCGTTCACAGCTTAAGAGCAGATTTGGCTTCATTTTGAAGAGTTCCAATACATATTTAACAATACTTGCAATTAATTCAGTTTGTATGAAAAAACAGCTACATCTGCTTTAGTGTGTAATAGCGCTGCTACATACCACAAACCCTCTGAAGGTGGCAGAAGAAGTAAGAACAAGTATGTAGCTCCAGTCAACCAGGCACTTGGAAAGTAAAGTGTTTTGGGATTTTTGTCTGCAGATGTCTGAAGTGATGAAATGTGGGACTTGTTAGAAGTAGAAGACTTCCTACAGCAGGGGTCTCAACCTCTCAATCTCCCAGCCTGTGGGCCAGACATGGCCAATGAACTCCTTAAAGCCAGCTCATGAAGCTTTGATGATCAATACATTTAATCTGGTCTGCAAAGAATTTTTAACTTACAAAAGCAGTTTGATTTGCAATATGAACCACTTGGATAAAAATCTTGTCTTAGTAGCTCAGATCTTCTGTAATGTAGCAGCCTCTTTTTTCTCAATAGCTTGACTGAAGAACCGATGAATGAGACTTCTTAGGACACAAAGCAGGCCAATAGCAGAAGCACTCATTCTAAGCCACAAGGACAACTGGAACTATCAATATATATGTTTGTTCCACACTGCTTTAACATTTGCTTTTGTATGAAAAATTTGCAATTCTTCATAATTGTATCATTTGTGTCCCTCAGTGTACAACCCACTCCAGTCACGGGGGTGGGGGGTCTCAATTATTGGTGCTACCTCTGCCCCTTTTCATTCAACCAAATATCTGGTTTTCACATTTGTAATATATTAGCAGTTGATCTTGTATATTAGTATTTCTTCATTTTCAGAAATTCTTTGTGGTTCAGGCTTCCAATGTTTTTTTCCAACTATATGCATATTTAATATGTGCATTTTAAGCATATTCTCCTTATGGTTTTATGGTGATTTTCTGAACACAAACCCTTAGGCATTCATTTTTATTTTCAGTCTACCACAAGATTTTCAATATATCAAGTTTTTTTATTGCAAAATCTAAACAAAATAAGATTGGCATGCATGATTGGTACAATGGTGTTTACTTTACAGACACAAGGTGCAGGGTTTGGTTCTCACATGAGGTAATAGGCTAAAGCATAAAATGGCCAAAAAGGGCAGTTAGCACAGTACTAATCTATGAACCTATGACTGTACCTCCCATTTTTGTAAAGACTCTCTGAATCGCCTTGTCTGTAGTCTACTATCTTGAATTACCTATTAGTTTTTGATCTTTCAGCTCATAAAACCTGCAAGTACATTTGAAATAAACAGGACATTAATTAATGAGATTGTTCTAGAAAGAGGTATACAGCAACTCTTGTTTAGGATCCCTGATGACATAGAGAAAAAGCTTCTACCTGATCCCCTTGATACCAGAGTTTGCTCTGCTGACTTCAAAAGAATAAAGTATAGGGTAGAGCCACTCAAATACTGTCTGAAACATGAGGGAAGAAAGGATGAGTTAAGAATAATTAGTGACCGGGGTAGTACATGACCCAATGAACTGCTTAATTACTAGGAATGGGCTTTATCTCAGCTTGGATGGAACAGCAGTACTGAAAGCTAGGCTTGAGAAGTACATTAAAAAAAGATTCTGCCACATTGTATGGAGGTGGAGAGGGACAGTGGATGCAACAGTGAAAAAACATGCAGAAGACTGAAACAGAAAGTACAGTTGTGTACACCTACCATAAATGTAGATGTTTGAGTGTCTTCACTGTTGCAGTCATAACTGTAGGGTGCTCCTGCCGGCAGGCAGCCCGAGGTCGGCCAGAATCCCAAAGTCTGGGTCCGGCGTCGGCTGTACAAGCCAGTACCCTGACGTCAGTACGCTCTGGTACATAGCCCTCAGCCGACGCCATCTTCTCCAGCCTTTCTTGCCCTAGATGTCAGAAGTCCCTAATAAATCATAAATGAATCCCACTAGGAAACACAAATACACCACAAAAAAGAGAAAAAAGAGGGGATAGGAGGGAGGGAAACACCGACTGCAACAGTGAAGACACTCGAACATCTACATTTATGGTAGGTGTACACAACTGTACTATGTTCATCGTGTTTCACTGTTGCAGTCATAACTGTAGGGTGGAATCCCAAAGCAGTGAAAAAAGGGGGGAGGTTTAGACAGAAGAAGGGGCAGCAAGAAGACCCTGCAAACAGCAGAGGCAAAGCCTGCCCTGGTCTTAGAATACAAAGGGAGATTGTAGTGCTTGGAAAAAGTATGCACAGAACTCCAAGTGGCAGCTTCCAAGATATCCTTGGTAGGAACACCCCTGAGAAAAGCTGTAGAAGTAGCAGCTGCTCTAGTAGAATGACTTCTCACAGTACCTGGAAATTGTTTCCCATGATGAGTATAACAAAATCTTATTCCATAAGAAATCCATTTGGAAATAGTTTGTTTGGAAATAGCCTTTCCAAGAGAACTGGAGGCAAAAGAAACAAACAATTGGTTAGATTTTCTGAACTCTTTAGTCTTGTCCAAATAAAATCGTAACTGTCTGTGCACGGCCAAGGAAGGCAAAATCCCTTGCCCGTTATTCTGAGAATTAGGAAAGAAGGTAGGAAGGTGAATTGTTGGATTCAAAGCCACTTTCAAATCACCTTAGGCATGAAAGTAGGATTGGTCCTCAAGGATACTCTGTCCTGGTGGAAAATAAGGTATGGTTCCACAGCCATGAGAGCTTGCAACTCTGAGACCCTTCTGGCAGAAGTCAAAGCTAACAAAAGAACTGTCTTCCAAGATAAAAACTTAATATCTGAAGATGCAGCAGGCTCAAAAGGAGGCAAAGTAAGTTTTTCTAAAACATAATTAAGATCCCAAGCAGGAACAGGAGGGGTTCTGGGAGGCCTTAAATTCTTAGCCCCTCTCAAGAATTGTCTCACCAAAGGATGTGAAAAACAGGGGATCAGTATTGAAATGAGCAGAAATAGCAGAAGCATGAATCTTAATGGAAGAAAAGGAAAGTCCATTAGACAAAAGATCCGAAAGGTAAAGCAAAATAGAAGAGAGATCAGGTACCAGAGGGTCCAAGCCTCGGTCCTGTATCCAAATGCAAAATCTCTTCCATTTAGAGGCATAGGATTTCCTAGTGCTAGGTCGTCTAGCTTCCAAAAGAACATCCAAAACTTGTTTGGGAAGACTAGAAGAGATCAAATTCCTTTGAAGAGCCAAGCTGCCAGACAAAGGGTCTTGAGATTGGAATGTAGCAAATGACCCTGATGCTGGGACAGAAGAGAAGGGTTCAGAGGGAGAATCCAAGGAGGCTCCAAGAACAGGTGCTTTAAAGTTGGATACCAAAACTGTCGAGGCCAATTTGGAGCAATCAAGATGAGGAACTTGGGCTTGTCCTGTTTTATCTTTAGTAAAATCCGAGGAAGAGGAGGGAAGGCATATCCCGAAAGGTTTCTCCAGCTGAAGGACAGGGCATCCACTTTCCAAGCTGTTTTGTGGAATGACCTGGTGCAAAAGAGAGGCAACTGATGATTGAGATGGGATGCAAACAGATCTATCTGGGGGCATCCCCAAACTGCAGTAATCTTGTTGAATAAGTTGGTGTCTAGCATCCATTCGTGAGGATCTAAAATGTTCCTGCTCAGGCTGTCTGCTAAGAGATTCTGTTCTCCTGGTATGAATTGGGCCTGGAGATGTAGATTCAGATTTAGAGCTGTGTCCCATAAAGCCATAGCTAGTCTGCAAAGGGGTACGAATGAGAACCCCCCTGCTTGTTTATGTACCACATGACTGTGGTGTTGTCTGTGCAAATCAAAAGAGGTCCTGGATGCAAAAGGTTCTTGAAGGCTAGAAGAGCATTTTGAACTGCCAACATTTCCTTCAGATTGATGTGCCAGTGAAGATGATCCTTTGTCCAGGTTCCCTGCTGGCAATTGCCTAGAAAATGTGCTCCCCAAGCATAATCCGAGGCGTCCGTGGTTATGATTTGAGAAGGTTGAGGAAGACGGAAAGGCTTTCCTTCGTTTAACGCACACCCTGGACCACCAAAGGAAGTCCTTCTGGAGGCAGGGGATCAGAGGAATCAGAGTGTCCAGATCGTGGTAATGCTGCGACCATACACTTTTCAGATACCATTGAAGCTTTCTCATATGAAGCCTTGCATTTGGAATCAACAGAATGCAGGAAGCCATGTAGCCCAGTGCCTGCAGGAATTTCCTTGCAGTGAGCTGAGGTAGAGTTGCCAAAGTCTTGAAAATTGAAGCCAGCTGTATTTGTTTTTCTGTAGTGAGGAAGGCCCTTTGTAAGGTTGTATTTAAGAGGGCTCCCAGAAATACCATTTGTTGAGAAGGGATCAAATGTGACTTTTGTGTTCACTGAAAATCCCAGTAGGAGGAGAAGACGTTGAACAAAATCCAGATGTTGAAGTAAAAGATCCTTGCTGTCTGCCTGAATAAGGCAATCGTCCAAATAGGGGTAAATCTGAATCCCTGGAGTCTGCAATAAGCCACTACTGGTGCCAGGCACTTGGTAAAGACTCTGGGTGCAGTAGATAAACCAAAGGGCAGTACAGAGAATTGAAAGTGTCTCGAACCTGCCTTGAACCTGAGGAATTTCCTGCATTCCTGCCTGATGGGAATGTGTAAATAAGCTTCCTTTAGATCCAATGTCACCATCCAGGCGTCCTGAGAGAGCATTGGAATCAGCTGCTGCAGAGTAAGCATCTTGAATTTTGGAATTTCCAAAAAGGTGTTTAACACAGAAAGGTCCAGAATAGGTCTCCATGAGCTTTGCTTTCTTGGAACCAGAAACAGTCTTGAATAAAAACCTTTTCCCATCTCTGAGAGTGGAACAGGCTCTATGGCTCTCATGGCCAGAAGAGCATCTACTTGATTTAAGGCCTCTGACCATTGATGTTTTGGCAGATCTGGCCAACCGAAAGCCCTTGGCAAGGTATGAAAGTGGAATTTGTAGCCTTTTAAAATCACGTCCAATACCCATTTGTCCTGGGTAATATGAGTCCAATTTCTGTAAAAATAAGAAAGTTTTCCTCCGAGAGGGGCATCTAGGTAAAGAGGTCCTGTAGCCCAACCGAGAGAGTCATTGAGTTTGCTTCCTTTGAGATTGGGATCTGTCTTCTCCCCTTCTAGGTGAAGAAGCAGTCCATTGTCTCGATCTGTAGGAGGCCTGAGCTTGGCCACGACCTCTGGAGCGTCTATATCTTCCCCTTTGAGGCCTGTCAGATGCGGGAAAGGACCAATTTTTGGAGGGCCAATTCCTGGAAAATCTAGGAGGCTGAACTTGCAAGAAATCTTTCACAGTTTGCATAGATTTTGCCTTTTCTTCCATCTGTTTAATAACCTCCTCAGCCTTAGATCCAAAGAACATCATGCTGAACAGGGGCATCTAATAATTTAGCCTTAACCTGTTCAGGTAAACTTTGCTCACGAAGCCAAGCATGTCTCCTGATAACAGTACCAGAGGCTGCGGCCCTGCAAGAAGCATCCAAAGCATCAAAACCACAATGCAAGCTATGTTTGTCCAGTTGTTCAGTTGCATGCAATACATCCTGTAGTTCCTTATCTTCTGCACATGCAGGAAGAGAGGCAAGCTTTTGCTTTAAAACAGGCAAAAGAAATTGCTGATACTTAAACATATGAAACTGGCAATTTAAAGCCCTAACAGAGAGGGTAGCAGAAGTATATACCTTTTTACCCCACCTGTCTAAGGCACGAGAATCCTTCTCAGAGGGAATAGGATTCTTAGAAGTAGCAACTTTAGCAGCCTTAGAGCCCTGAGATATAGTTTCAGGATCTGCAGAAGGATTCTTAAACAAGAACAAATGAGACTCAGGAACCCTATAAAACCTATCAGGCTTAGAGGGAGCAGGAGGCATGGAGTCAGAATTCAAATTAGCCTCGAAAAGCATCATCCACAATGTCAAGAACAGGAGGGATAGCCAAAGGCCTATGTTGAGGAAGAAGAAGGAATTCTCTAAGCCTCTTCTTGGAAGCAGAATAATCCTGACCTTCCCAATGAAAATGTTCCCTCATCTCATGTAAGGTTTCCCCAAAAGAAAAATCTTCAGGCGGAGAGGCAGAGGGCAAGGAGTCCTCAGCATCCGAATCCTCATAAGGAGGAAAAGAATATTCCTGATCAGAGGAAGAGACAGAAGATATAGAAGCCTGGTCAGAGGAATCCATAGGAACATCCTGTCGAGGCCTTTTCTCAGGGGTGAGAACCCCTAATCATAGTAAGCAAATCTTCAGCCATCCTTAACAATTTCTTCTGTGTCCGGGGAGTAGATTCAGAAGTAGCTTGAGCAGGAGCTTTGGACTTAACAGGAGTCTTTGTCTTTGCCTTTGAAATAGTGATGTGAGTAGGCCTGAATACCCCCTCAGAAGCCGGTACCTGCACAGCGGTTCCGGACCCATCCGAGGGAGCGACGTCCGAAGGTCCTGCAGCAGATAAAATAGAAGGCCTTGATGGCTCCCCATGGGAGTCCGTATCGGCCATCGGTTCAGAAGTGGCGGACGACAGGGGCCTCACTGACGACAGCCGAACCGGACGCTGGCTCCAGCTGCAACGAGTCCTGTTTGGACCTCGGAGGCCTGTCCTTGTCTTTGCGCTTCTTTTGAATTCCGGTAGCATCCGACGACATTCTATAATTGAAGCATCTGCCAAAGTAATTCAGAGCCCAGTCGTACCTGTGTTTGATAGTACGAGAATTAAACCTGGCACAGAACCGACAACAAGAAACGTCGTGGTCAGGGCCTAAGCAAGGTAGACAGTAAGAGTGGAAATCTTTATGAGGTACTTGTTTCCCACACGTAATACAATTATTAACTTTTTCTGACATCGGAGGAACAAGAAAAAGATTCCCCAACGGGGTACTTAGCTTTGAGAAGAGAAGTAAGAACTTCGGACCGACAACAACCAAAAACGCTGTTCGAAAATCGCCAACCAACGACTTGCGAGCTGCTTTCCACCGCACGGCAAGAAAGACTGGAGAAGATGGCGTCGGCTGAGGGCTATGTACCAGAGCCGCACTGACGCGTCAGGGTACTGGCTTGTACAGCCGACACCGGACCCAGACTTTGGGATTCTGGCCGACCTCGGGCTGCCTGCTGGCAGCACCCTACAGTTATGACTGCAACAGTGAAACACGATGAACATCATGGAGACGAGACAAAAAAAGAGCAATGAGAATAAATCAACTGGGAGATCAGAAAGGTGGAGGTTAATGCTTAGCAATGCTCGATGCTCAGCAAGCGACGGGTTTTGACAGTAGCAGATACAACAGAGGCTAATGGAAGTCTGAGAAATTGAAAAGATGGATTCGCTGACAGTTATAAGAGTTAAGGTACTCAGGCATGATGGGAAAGGCAGAACTGATTAACAGCGTATGTACGGAACAGGATTAAATAAATGCGAGATGCCAGGGGAAGTAGATGAAAAGAAAGGGGCAAATTAAGAGCAATGGAATAAATTCTATAAAAAGTAGTCTTACTGATCAAGATGGAAGGAGGAATGTGCAACAGCTAGTTGGTATACGCTGCCTACAAACTAAGAGATGCTTCAGAGGAGGACAATGTGCTACTCAGAGATGGGAGACAAGGAATCAAATAAAGGGGAAAACAGACTTCAGGACAGAATTAATGGTTATTCTGTCTTCTGTCAAGTGTTCTTTGTATGGGGTCCATGTTAAAATATTGACTTTTGAAACAGCTGAATTTCATATGATCAAATATTTAAAAAGTCAAACGTATCCCTATTCACCTAAACAATGAATTGTCCTGAGATCATGGTACAGTGCGGATTGGGAAATATGCCCCTTCCTCACTGTACTGATCTCAGAGTTGGTATATATAATTATCAGGGGATGTGGGGGATGCTGGGGCTTTGCCCCTCCGATAAAATGTTGTTTTTGAGTTTTTATATATATTCAACTTTTTAAATAGCTGTGAAATGCAACTATTTAAAAAGTTGATCTTATGTCATAAATTCACTGCATTTAGGAAAACCTGGCTTGTACTATGTGATGAAGGGTAGAGTACCCGAAAGCTTCTGTGATTAAACTTGGCGTTTTTGTGATAATCCTGTGTTTTATTGTACTATGTGACACCACAGAGCACGGTTCCATATGAAACCATCGAATGCACACTACATCGAAAGTGAAAACATCGAGACGAGGCCATCGAAACTACACATCAGCGAAAACAGACATCGTCGATATTCAAAACATCGAATGCATGTAATTGTGAAAATACAACGAACAGCACTCATAACTATATACATGAAATACTCCGTGCATAATTCTATGTAAGTAAACCGAGAGACGGTGTCCATATCCGGTTACGTTACGTATTTAACAGCTGCTGTAGTTCCTGGTTAAACGGGAGACGAGAATGGCGGACTTGTGCAGTTATACACCCGGTACTTTAGGTATGTTATACGCATTGGTGAAATCACAGTGTAATAAAGATGTACTAGCTGTAGATGGATTTGTCTATAATTTAGAACGGAGTGTAGAGAATAAACGATACTGGTGCTGTAAACAAAAGCATATCAATAAATGTAAGGGATGCTGTGTTACGGTATCCCGATCCGACAGTGAATTATTAGTGAAGAGTAATCCCCATAGCCACACTGGAGATCCAGGAGAGGTAGAGAGTTACAAAATGTGTAGCTATTTGAAAGACAAAGCCACAATGTACCGTGACACACCATGTGTAATAGTTGAGGATGTCATGTCAAGTTGTAGTCTCAGTAACGTCACTAGTGTACCTAGTAGAAAGTCTTTGCTGCAACAAGTAAGGAGAGTGCGTAAAATGAATAGTAAAGGGACACACTGTAGTAATGTCACCCTATCTGATATTGATATCTCACAGTACAAGTTGAAGGAAGGTTCATTCATTAGTAAGAGAACTGTAGATGAATGTACGGGAGTCACAGTTCTTGTGATTAGTACAGCTAACAATTTGTGTGATTTGGGCAAGTGCAGAATATGGCTGATGGATGGAACGTTCTTCTGTAAGGGAGTAATGTGTAAGCAGCTGTATAGTTTGCATGGCGTCGTGTACTTTGGTTCCAACAGTAGGACATTTCCATTGCTGTATGCGCTGATGACTAGGAAATCTTTGAAGGGTTATAATATCATGTGGCATTCTATCTTAGCTATGCTGTCTGAGCTTAACATAGCACCTGTTGTCAAGTATGTCCTGTGCGACTTCGAAATAGCCACCATTAAAAGCTTATGAAGCAATTTAAATGGTATTGTTCCTAAGGGATGTCTTTTTCACTTTAGCCAGAACATATGGCGGAAATTGCAGAGTCTGGGATTAGCTGGTTTATATAACAGGTGTGAGCAGTTTCAACTGTCTGTTAAGTCTCTCATTGCACTGTCATTTCTGTGTGAAGATGATGTTCTGTCTGCTTTCAATCAACTGAAAGAATCATTCCCTCAGGACGGACAGCCCTTACTTACCTATTTCAAAGAATGGTATCTCTTGGGTAAACCGAGAAAGTTTACAACAAGAACTTCAGCATGCATACGTTTTCCCCCTTTGTTCCCTATACAGTTCTGGAATGTGTCACAACTTAATTTAGAATCCCTTCCCCGTACACAGAATGCCATAGAAGGATGGCACCATCGGTTGAAATGTTTATTGGGAAAGCATGCTAATGATTTATCCTTGCTTATTTCAACGTTAGCTAGGGAACAGAACAGGACAGATGAAATACGTCTTCGTATATTAGGCGGATTTCCTGCATCTCCGAAAAGACGTAAAGTACTAATGAGGGAACAGCGTCTTCAAGCTATTTTGCAAAATAAGGACTCTTATGACACAGTAAGCTATTTGAACGCTATAGCTATGTTGTTAAAGATGTGAATATGACACAGCGACACTTGTAAATATGTACATAATGAGCGGAATTGCGTACTAAGCGTGGTCTAGACTGTGTTGCAAACACCAAGTTGAGGTGTCACTACCACCTTAGTAGTGTATGTTAAGATATGAAGTTTGGGTTCCTACTACAGAGTACTAATGTGATGTTGCATTAAATGGTGTACATTGTTTGTTTTTTTTCCAACACCGAGTTTAGGTGTTTGTGGAAGTGTACTACAGGGAATATTTATGTTAATGTTGAGCTGCTACAAGGGACTACGTACGGGATGTTAGTTGCAACGTTCTCCGTGTTTCAGATAGAAACAGGTGCTATCTGAGATAGTAGTACTATTCTGGACAACTGCTCTACATATGCTGCCGTAATTGAAGGGCACGTTTAATTTAGTAGTGTTTCGGTTTACTTTACGTATGCAGAGAAGCTGCAACATGTCTAATTTGATGTTTTGGAGGTCGACGATTCCAATTTTCGATGGTTTCAGGTTTCGATGTGAAGTTCCCGTTCTTGTTGTTTTCGATGTAGTGTGCATTCGATGGTTTCATATGGAACCCAGAGCACTTATTTTTATTATTTTAATAATTTTCTCCATTTACTGTCCAAATGCAAAACTGATACTTAAGCAGTGGGTGTGGGTGGTTTGCCGCTGCAAAAGGGCTGCTGTTTTACATTTTTTTCCGCTGACTGTGAAAGTAATACAATTTATTAACTAATGGCTTGTGTGTGCCTGACTCACTTCAGTGTCATAAAATCAAAGAAAAGCTTGTACTGCAACTCAGAACATAAGGAAAGTGAATTAAGAGTGAAGGAAGGGCTGTCTAGAAAAAGGAAGAGGACAGCCAGAAATGTAATGACAGATAAGAAGTCCATATAACGTAGAAGTGCTCAACACAGAGGTAGACAGGTATATGAAGTTAGAAAAAAGGCAAACAGGCCAAGGCAATCATGAAAAGGAATCTGCAAAAAAAAGAAAAAATGAAGGTGAAAAGTGCTCCCTGCATTCACATACAAAGATGAATACGTAGAAAGCATGAGGAGAGAACTACCGAGGCAAGACAAAAGAACTCAAAGCAGAACAGGAAGAGACGCCCCATGAAGTCTTTGAATCCGACTTCATTAAAGAAAAGGCTGTACAGTATCCGTAAAAGGCAGGAAAGAAAAAGAACAATGGGTGCACTGATTGGATGATTACCAGAGGACAGTACTAGCACTTACAAAGGATAAGGTAACGGGGTCTAGGTGCAACATGTTTCACAATCCATAGCTAACCAGGCTGTTAAAGCCTCCAACGAATGGTCCAAAACACCCCTGGCCATATGGGAAGTCTGAAACAACTGGAAATAGATACCTGTTGCACCACTCAGCAAGTTGTTGAGCCATAAATAGCCTAGAGAGCTACTGATTGGGAGGCTGATCTCAAAACTAAAGAGCATGAAAAACATCAACACCAATTCAAGTTCTTAAGCAACATCCTCATCCAAAAAATCAGCTAGCACAGGTTCACAGCTAGAAGGTTTCTTTAAATGTCTCCAACCCAGCTCTATTAAGTGGGTCATGGTAAAAGGAAGTCACCAGCTGCTGCCACATACATCAGTTACAAGAAGGTTGGCAAACAAGTTGGATGGGGATGTGCAAGAACATGATTAAATCAGTGGGAAGGTGGTTAAATGGTAGCATACACAAGAACATGACTAAATCAGTGGGAAGGTGGTTAAGGGGTAGCAAACAAGAACATGTTCAAATCAGTGGAAGGTGATTAAGGGGTAGTAAACATGAGAGCATGACTAAATCAGTGGGAAGGTGGTTAAGGGGTAGCATATACAAAAAAATGATTAAATCAGTGGGAAGGTGGTTAAGGGGTAGCACACAGAAGAACATGATTAAATCAGTGGGAAGGTGGTTAAGGGGTAGCATATACAACAACATGATTAAATCAATGGGAAGATAGTTACAGGGTAGCACACAAGAACATGATTAAATCAGTGGGAAGGTGGATAAGGGGTAGTACACACAAGAAAGTACAGTTGTGTACACTTACCATAAATGTAGATGTTCGAGTGTCTTCACTGTTGCAGTCATCACTGTAGGGTTCTTCCTGCCGGCAGGCAGTCCTCGGTCGGCCAGAATCCCAAAGTCTGGGTCTGGCGTCGGCTGTTCAGTCATGCTCCCTGACGTCAGAGCGCTAGGAGTACAAAGCTGCCAGCTGACGCCATGTTCTCCAGTTTTTCTTGCCCCAGATGTCAGGTGCCCAAAAATGAAGGCCAATAGTAAAACAAAATAGTAACATACAACAAAACCCCATACCCTGAAGCAAATACACCTCAGAAGAAGGGTGAAGTAGGAAACCACACTAATGAAAGTATAAGAGGGGACAGGAGGGAGGGTAACCCAGACTGCAACAGTGAAGACACTCGAACATCTACATTTATGGTAGGTGTACACAACTGTACTATGTTCATTGTGTTTCACTGTTGCAGTCATCACTGTAGGGTTGAATCCCAAAGCTGAGATAAAGGGTGGTGGTTATAGAGTAGAAGGGGCGGCTAGAAGGCCCTGCAAGACTGCAGAAGCAAAGCCTGCCCTACACTTAGAGTAAAGAGGGAGATTATAGTGCTTAGAGAAAGTATGCACTGAACTCCAAGTTGCAGCTTCCAAAATATCTTTGGTAGGTACTCCCCTGAGAAAGGCAGCTGAAGTAGCAGCAGCTCTGGTAGAGTGAGTCCTAATCTTTCCTGGGATTTTCTTTCCATGATGAGAGTAACAAAATCTGATCCCATGAGCAATCCATTTAGAAATGGCCTGTTTTGAAATAGCTTCACCTTGGGAATTTGCTGCATAAGAAACAAACAGTTGCTCTGTTTTCCTGATATCCTTGGTTCTGTCCAGGTAAAAACAAAGTTGCCTGTGTACATCCAAGGAATGCAAGATCCTTTCCCCCTTATCTTGTGGATTAATGAAAAAAGTTGGCAGGTGAATAGTTTGATTTAAAGCCACTTTGGAAACCACTTTAGGCATGAAAGTAGGATTAGTCCTTAAAGACACCCTGTCTTGATGAAAAATAATATAAGACTCCACAGCCATGAGTGCTTGTAACTCCAAGACTCTCCTGGCTGAAGTCAAAGCCAGCAGGATAGCTGTCTTCCATGATAAATACTTAATATCAGATGTGGCAGCAGGCTCAAAAGGAGGCAGAGTGAGTTTTTCCAGAACATAGTTGAGGTCCCAGGCAGGTATGGGTGGTGTCCTAGGGGGCCTTAAATTCTTTGCTCCTCTGAGATATTGTTTCAGAAGTGGATGTGAAAAGATTGCAGGATCTGTATTGTAATGTGCAGAGATAGCTGAGGCATGTATTTTTATGGAGGAGAAGGATAAACCCTTATGTAGCATGTCTGTCAGGTAAAGTAAAATCAGTGGGATATAAGGGATGAGGGGATCTGAATCCTGAGCATGCATCCAGGTGCAAAATCTCTTCCATTTACCTGCATAAGATTTTCTAGTGCTAGGCCGTCTGGCTTCTAAGATGACATCCATGACCTGTTTGGGAAGGAAAGGATTAATCATAGACCCTGAATTCGCCAGGCTGAGAGTTTTGACATGAGAGTGCAGAACCTGGCCCTGGTGTTTGGACAAAAGATTTGGAATCTGAGGTAGAATCCAAGGAGACTCCTGGGATAGATTCATCAGTGTTGAGTACCAAAACTGACGAGGCCAATTTGGGGCCAGTAAAATCATCATCTTGGGCTTGTCTTGCTTGATCTTTAATAACACCCGTGGAAGAGGAGATAGTGGTGGAAAGGCATACCCCGAGAGGTTTCTCCAACTGAATGATAGTGCATCCACTTTCCATGCTAGTTTGTGAAAGGTCCTTGTGCAGAAAATCTGTAACTGGTGGTTGAGGGGTGATTCAAATAGATCTATGTCCGGGCAGCCCCAGGCCTCTGTAATCATCTTGAATATTTGGGTGTCTAGCATCCACTCGTGTGGGTCTGACAGGTTCCTGCTCAGGCTGTCTGCCAGAATATTTTGTTTCCCTGGCAGGAACTGAGCTTGTAGATTCACTTTGCAAGCTAGAGCTGTGTTCCATAGAGTCATGGCTAGTTTGCAAAGGGGATAGGAGTGTGAACCCCCTTGCTTGTTTATGTACCACATAACTGTGGTGCTGTCTGTCCGTATCAGTAGTTGTCCTGGTTGTAGAAGATCTCTGAAAGCCAAGAGGGCATTTTGTACAGCTAACATCTCTTTTAAATTGATGTGTAGGAGCTTCTGATCCTCTGTCCAAAAACCTTGCAGACCTTTTCCCTGCAAGTGGGCTCCCCATGCGTAATCCGAGGCATCCGTGGTTAACACTTTGCTGGATGGAGGCAGACTGAAGGCTTTCCCTTTGTTGTGAAGACATGCCATGGTCCACCAATGGAATTTCTTTTGTAGGCAAGGCAAGACAGCAATCTGTGTGTCCAGACTGTGGCAATGCTGGGACCATACACTTTTTAGGTACCACTGTATTTTTCTCATATGTAGTCTTGCATTTGGTATGAGAAGGATGCAGGAGGCCATGTAACCCAACGCCTGCAGAAAATTCCTTACAGTTAACTGAGTTATTGACGCCAAGGTTTTGAAAGTTGAAGCCAGCTGTGGTTGTTTTTTTGGATGTCAGGAATGCCATCTGGCTTGTTGTGTTTAGAAGAGCACCCAGAAAGGTTATCTGTTGTGTGGGTGTCAAATTTGACTTTTTTATGTTCACAGTGAATCCCAGGTACTTGAGAAGATTTTGAACAAATTCCAGATGCTGGAGTAAGACATCCTTGCTGTCTGCTTGAATAAGGCAGTCGTCCAGATAAGGGTAAATTTGAATTCCCTTGAGTCTGCAATAAGCTACTACTGGTGCCAGGCACTTGGTGAAGACCCTGGGCCCAGTAGACAAGCCAAAGGGCAGTGCAGAGAATTGGTAATGTTTCAAGCCGGCCTTGAACCTGAGGTATTTTCTGCACTCATGTCTGACAGGGATGTGTAGGTAAGCCTCCTTTAAATCCAATGTCACCATCCATGCATTTTTGCTCAACATTGGCAGGAGCTCCTGCAGAGTAAGCATCTTGAACTTTGGTATCTCCAGGAAAGTGTTTAAGACTGACTGACAGATCCAGGATGGGTCTCCATGAATTTTGCTTTCTGGGTACTAGAAACAGCCTTGAGTAAAAGCCTTGCCCAGTCTCTGATTGTGGAACCAGTTCTATGGCCCTCATAGCCATGAGGGATCCCACCTGGTTTAATGCCTCTGACCATTGGTGTTTTGGTAGGTCTGGCCATCCGTTTGGTCTTGGCAAGGTATGAAAGTGGAATTTGTAACCCCTTGAAACTACATCCAAAACCCACTTGTCTTGGGTTATGTAAGTCCAATTTTGTTGAAAAAAAGAGAGTTTTCCCCCTAGAGGGGCTTCCAGGAGAGAAGTTCCTGGAGCCATGCAGGGGGAGTCATTGAACCTGTTTTCTATAAGATTGAGGTCTGTCCTCTCCACCCCTGGGAGTGAAAGCACTCCACTGTCTAGATCTGTAAGAGGTCTGTGCTTGGGCCCTCCCTCTGGAGCGCCTATATCTACCCCTCTGAGGCCTGTCCGAGCTGGGAAAGGACTAATTTTTAGTTGGCCAATTTCTGCTAAATCTTGGGGGCTGAACTTATAAGAAATCCTTAACCGTTTGCATGGATTTTGCCTTATCCTCCATTTTCTTTCTCACCTCTTCAGCCTTAGACCCAAACAAAACATTATGCTGAACAGGAGCATCCAGTAACTTTGCTTTCACTTGATCAGTAAGTTTTGTTCCTTTAACCAAGCATGCCTTCTAATGACTGTGCCAGAGGCAGCCGCCCTGTAAGAGGCCTCCAAGGCATCAAAACTACAGTGTAAACCATGCTTCCCCACTTGTTCAGTGGCATGCATCAAATCATGTAATTCCTTATTATCTGCACATGCAGCAATGGTATCTAGCTTTTGTTTCATAACAGACAGTAGAAATTGCTGATATTTTAGCATATGAAATTGACGATTTAAATCTCTAATAGATAAAGTAGCAGAAGTGTACACTTTTTGCCCATCTCTCCAAAGCTCTAGAATCCTTACCTGTCGGAATATGGTTTTTAGGAGAAGAGGCCTTAACCCCCTTAGGACCCTGAGAAATGGTTTCTGGATCAGCAGTCGGATTTTTGTAAAGGAACTGGTGGGAATCAGGGACCCTGTAATATCTAACGGGCTTAGCAGGGGCTGGAGGAAAGGAGTCAGGAGTTAAATTAGCCTCAGAAAAGGCATCATCCACAATATCCAAAATAGGAGGAATAGCCAGGGGTCTACGTTGGGGAAGAAGAAGGAAATCCTTAAGCCTTCTCTTAGATTCCGAGTACTCCTGTCCTTCCCAGAGAAAATGTTCCCTCATGTCATGTAAAGTTTCCCCAAAAGAAAAATCTTCAGGGGGAGAAGCTGAAGGAATGGATTCCTCAGCATCAGAATCCTCATAAGGAGGGAAAGTATATTCCTGTTCAGAGGAAGACACTGAAGATATAGATGCCTGATCAGAAGATTCAAAATCCAATTCTTGCCTTGGCATTTTGTCTGGAGGGGGATGCGAACCCCTAATCATGGTTAGTAAGTCTTCTGCCATTTTAAGTAGCTGTTTCTGAGATTTGGGTCCTGGATCAGAAGAGGCCTGGGCTGGTGTCTTAGATTTAGAAGGAGGCTTTGCCTTTATCAGAAGCTGTGTAGGCCTGAAAACCCCCTCGGACGCCGGTACCTGCACAGCGGCTCCGGACCCATCCGAGGGAGCATTGTCCGAAGGTCCTGCAGCTGGAGTGCTGAAAGGCCTAGCTGGCTCCTCGTGGGAGTCCGTTTCGGCAATCGGTTCTGAAATGGCCGACGACAGGGGCTGCAAGAGCGCCTCACTGACGACGGTCAAACTTGCAGCTGGCTCTGCTAGTAAAACGTCTGATTTGGACTTCGGAGGCCTGTCCTTATCCTTGCGTCGTTTGTGAACTCCGGTAGTCGGAAGCGTATCCGACGACATTTTATAATTAAATCGCCTACCAAAGTAGTGAAAAGCAAAATCGTACCTTCGCTTAATCGTACGTTGGTTAAATCTAGCACAAAACCGACAACTAGCTACATCGTGGTCAGGGCCTAAACAAGGAATACAGTAAGAATGAAAATCCTTATGAGGTATTTGCTTCCCACAAGAAATACAATTATCAACTTTTTCTGACATCAGACTGGAGCAAGAAAAAAGTTTCCCCAACGGGGTACTTAGCTTTGAGAAGAAGAAGTAAGTTTTCGGACTGAAGCACGAAAAAATATCAGGAGTCAACCGACCGGCACTTGCGAACTGCTTTCACCGCACGGCAAGAAAGACTGGAGAACATGGCGTCGGCTGGCAGCTTTGTACTCCTAGCGCTCTGATGTCAGGGAGCATGACTGAACAGCAGACACCGGACCCAGACTTTGGGATTCTGGCCAACCGAGGACTGCCTGCCGGCAGGAAGAACCCTACAGTGATGACTGCAACAGTGAAACACGATGAACATCATGATTAAATCAGTGGGAAGGATGTTAAGGGGTAGCACACACAAGAACATGATTAAATCAGTGGGAAGGTGGTTAAGGGGTAGCACACACAAGAACATGATTAAATCAGTGGGAAGGTGGTTAAGGGGTAGCACACACAAGAACATGATTAAATCAATGGGAGGTTAAGGGGTAGCACACAAAAGAACATGATTAAATCAGTGGGAAGGTGGGGTAGCACACACAAGAGCATGATTAAATCAGTGGGAAGGTGGTCAAGGAGTAGCCCACACAAGAACATGATTAAATCAGTGGGAAGGAGGTTAAGGGGTATCACAGACAAGAACATGATTAAATCAGTGGGAAGGAGGTTAAGGGGTAGCACACACAAGAACATGATTAAATCAGTGGGAAGGAGGTTAAGGGGTAGCACACACAAGAACATGATTAAATCAGTGGGAAGGTTGTTAAGGGGTAGCACACACAAGAACATGATTAAATCAGTGGGAAGGTGGTTAAGGGGTAGCACACATACAGCATCAGTAAAGGAAATGCAGTTAAAAAAGGGCAGCAATGAGTAGAGTATGGAAAAGGTCAGTCTAGGAACTTAAGCTTTTCAATTAATTGTTTTCATCACACTAAGTATATAAAATGGGATCAGTCATTTTTGTATATAAAAGAAGGTAAAATGGGCCGCAATATGGGCTATACAAAAAGAAAAAAGACTGATACTAGCTAAGCAATGCAAAGTGATGTAACCAAGGAGAAACAACTCCGTAATCTTGTACAAAAGCTGCACTGGTTGTATATTTATAAACTAAAAGCCAAATGCAGAGAAAAGACTAAAAAGATAGCGTGAAAAGTACTGATGAGCCGCTACACTATAAAAAGCACCTCATAAAAGACAAGGTGTTGGACCAGGTCTACATGATAACGCTGAAAGCTTGAAACGACGAGAAGACCGACACCGGAAGATCGACAATGAAGATGACCGACAGTTGAGAATCCCAACGCTGAGAACACTGACATGTCAAACGAGCGCTAGTGGGTAAGTATGCGGTAGTGACAGATGTCAGGGTTAGGGTGCGGGTAAGGTAAGTGTGTGATAGCGACGGTCTGTAGGGTTAGGGGTGGGTTAAGTGAGTTAGGGTTAGGGCGCGGGTCAGGTGAGTGTGCGATAGTGACAGACGTTAGGGATAGGGGTGGGTTAAGTGAGTTAGGGATAGGGCGCGTGGTAGGTGAGTGTGCGATAGTGACGAACCTTAGGGTTAGGGTTTGGGTTAAGGCTAGTGCATAGATAGTTGTGTATGTAAGGTTCAGTGTAGGTTTGTAAGGCTTTTGGTGTGCTTGTGTTGTGTGTGTGCTTTTTGGACAGGGGATTTGTTTTGTTTGTTGACTGTCAGGATTGAAAGTTTTTCGGGTATGTGATGTTTCGTGTTTCTGAACTTCTGGTTTTGTGGTGTCAGTGATTTTGTTGTCAGTGTTTTAGCTCGTCGGTGTTGTCAGGTAGACCCGTTGGACCACATCTCTAAGAACAGGGAGGTAATTTTCATATTTTAAAGGGTATTAGGAGCTCCAGCTAAAAGGTGATATAAGGAAAAGAAAAAGTTTGGCAGAGTGCCTTTTCATGTTTTGCAGTGGAACATGTCCCAGGGATTGTATACTGTAACACATGTGCAGGGAAAGATGTAATAATGACATCCCAGGGATTGTATACTGTAATACATCTGCAGGGAAAGATGCAATAATGACATCTCAGGGACTGTATACTGTAACACATGTGCAGGGAAAGATGTAATAATGACATCCAGGGACTGTATACTGTAACATCTGTGCAGGGAAAGATGTAATAATGACATCCAGGGATTGTGTACTGTAACATCTGCAGGGAAAGATGTAATAATGACATCCAGGGATTGTATAGTGTAGCACATCTGCAGGGAAAGATGTAATAATGACATCCCAGGAATTGTATACTGTAACACATCTGCAGGGAAAGATGTAATCATGACATCCCAGGTATTGTATACTGTAATACATCTGCAGGGAAAGATGTAATAATGACATCCCAGGGATTGTATACTGTAACACATCTGCAGGGAAATATGTAATAATGACATCCCAGGGATTGTATACTGTAACACATGTGCAGGGAAAGATGTAATAATGACATCCAGGGATTGTATACTGTAACACATCTGCAGGGAAAGATGTAATAATGACATCCAGGGATTGTATACTGCAATACATCTGCAGGGAAAGATGTAATAATGACATCCAGGGACTGTATACTGTAGCACATCTGCAGGGGAAGATGTAATAATGACATTCAGGGATTGTATACTGTAACATCTGTAGGGAAAGATGCAATAATGACATCCATAGGTTCATAGGTATACTGTAACACATCTGCAGGGAAAGCTGTAATAATGACATAGCCAAGGGATTGTATACTGTAACACATCTGCAGGGAAAGATGTAATAATGACATCCCAGGGACTGTATACTGTAACATCTGCAGGGAAAGATAATGGCATCCAGGGATTGTATACTGTAACACATCTGCATGGAAAGATGT
Organism: Protopterus annectens; assembly: GCF_019279795.1. Lineage (NCBI taxonomy): Eukaryota > Metazoa > Chordata > Ceratodontiformes > Protopteridae > Protopterus > Protopterus annectens. Next base: position 369,090,206 of record NC_056744.1, on the reverse strand, counting down.
AATAATGACATCCCAGGGATTGTATACTGTAACACATCTGCAGGGAAAGATGTAATAATGACATCCCAGGGATTGTACACTGTAACACATCTGCAGGGAAAGCTGTAATAATGACATCCAGGGATTGTATACTGTAACACATCTGCAGGGAAAGATGTAATAATGACATCCCAGGGATCGTATACTGCACCACATCTGCAGGGAAAGATGTAATAATGACATCCAGGCAGGGATTGTATACTGTAACATCTGCAGGGAAAGATGTAATAATGACATCCCAGGGATTGTATACTGTAACACATCTGCAGGGAAAGCTGTAATAATGACATAGAGGGATTGTATACTGTAACATTTGCAGGGAAAGATGTAATAATGACATCCAAGGATTGTATACTGTAGCACATCTGCATAGAAAGATGTAATAATGACATCCAGGGATTGTATACTGTAGCACATCTGCAGGAAAAGATGTAATAACATCATCCCAGGGATTGTATACTGTAACACATGTGCAGGGAAAGATGCAATAATGACATCCCAGGGATTGTATACTGTAATACATCTGCAGGGAAAGATGTAATAATGACATCCAGGGACTGTATACTGTAGCACATCTGCAGGGGAAGATGTAATAATGACATTCCGGGATTGTATACTGTAACATCTGCAGGGAAAGATGCATAAATGACATCCATAGGTTCATAGGTAGGTAACTAGGCTATTGGCCCTAGGGCCTATATAAGCCTAGCCAAAGGTACCCTGGCTTTCGCCACCCAAGAAAATTATTTTCATGTGCCACTGTTGAGCAGAGCCGCAGAATTGATCCCCGGGTTGAATTTCCTATCTCCCATCTAATCCCATGGATTGTATACTGTAACACATCTGCAGGGAAAGATGTAATAATGACATCCCAGGCACTGTATACTGTAACATCTGCAGAGAAAGATATAATAATGACATCCAGGGATTGTATACTGTAACACATCTGCAGGGAAAGATGTAATAATGACATCCCAGGGATTATACACTGTAACACATCTGCACAGAAAGATGTAATAATGACATCCAGGGATTGTATACGGTAACACATCTGCATGGAAAGATGTAATAATGACATCCCAGGGATTGTATACTGTAACACATCTGCAGGGAAAGATGTAATAATGACATCCCAGGGATTGTACACTGTAACACATCTGCAGGGAAAGCTGTAATAATGACATCTGGGGATTGTATACTGTAACACATCTGCAGGGAAAGATGTAATAATGACATCCCAGGGATTGTATACTGTAGCACATCTGCAGGGAAAGCTGTAATTACGACATCCCAGGGATTGTATACTGTAACATCTGCAGGGAAAGATGTAATAATGACACCCCAGGGATTGTATACTGCACCATATGCAGGGAAAGATGTAATAATGACATCCCAGGGATTGTATACTTTAAGACATCTGCAGGGAAAGATGTAATAATGACATCCCAGGGATTGTATACTGTAACATCTGCAGGGAAAGATGTAATAATGACACCCCAGGGATTGTATACTGCACCACATCTGCAGGGAAAGATGTAATAATGACACCCCAGGGATTGTATACTGTAACACATCTGCAGGGAAAGCTGTAATAACGACATAGAGGGATTGTATACTGTAACATCTGCAGGGAAAGATGTAATAATGACATCCAGGGATTGTATACTGTAACATCTGCAGGGAAAGATGTAATAATGACATCCAAGGATTGTATACTGCTAGCACATCTGCAGAGAAAGATGTAATAATGACATCCCAGGGATTGTATACTGTAATACATCTGCAGGGACAGATGTAATAATGACATCCCAGGGATTGTATACTGTAACACATGTGAAGGGAAAGATGTAATAATGACATCCCAGGGATTGTCTACTGTAATACATCTGCAGGGAAAGATGTAATAATGACATCCCAGGGATTGTATACTGTAACATCTGTGCAGGGAAAGATGTAATAATGACATCCAGGGATTGTATACTGTAACATCTGCAGGGAAAGATGTAATAATGACATCCAGGGATTGTATACTGTAGCACATCTGCAGGGAAAGATGTAATAATGACATCCCAGGGATTGCATACTGCAACACGTGCAGGGAAAGATGTAATAATGACATCCCAGGGATTGTATACTGTAATACATCTGCAGGGAAAGATGTAATAATGACATCCCAGGGATTGTATACTGTAACACATCTGCAGGGAAAGATGTAATAATGACATCCCAGGGATTGTATACTGTAACATCTGCAGGGAAAGATGTAATAATGACATCCCAGGGATTGTATACTGTAATACATCTGCAGGGAAGGATGTAATAATGACATCAGCTGAACTACACTGATCCATCTGCATGAATAAATGCAAAGAAAGACTTCTCCTTCTTCATGTGAGGCAATTATGACAGCTGCTGTGTGTTACGTATTGGGGAAGAGAGCCACAATTAAGGTACTATGTTAATCTCTTATTAACATAGTACCTTATTATACTAGGTAGTTCTTCTAAGGAGTGAGCAGGGAAAGGATGTCCACCTCAACTAGTATCTACAGCATGCTACATTTCATGGATGAAACGGCTTAGCCTTTTTTTGGGGGGGAGGGGGGCTTTACTCTTTACCAGCAATTTCCTCTGTCATATTAACAGCAGTCATCTTTCATTTTTTTATTTGTTCTTCAACTAAATGGATTTCATTATGACAAGATCATCTGTGTTGTGAATCACTACCCAGCAGTTTGTCTGCTTACATTTATTAATCTGCCATTTAAAGAATTTTTTTTTACATACTTTCTGCTCCCCTGTGTCATCCTGTGGTCTTTCTACCCAGTGCCTTGTAATGTAGCTGGGGACAGCACAGATCCTAAGGGAATCCTGGGGGATCTAGCCATCTCCATTTGGCAGAGGGGTGTTTTACTCTAATGGTCTACCTGTTACTACCCACCATATGGCATACATGGTTGCATCCAAGGAGGTAGTGTGCAACAGGGACATGTGGTGTATCACTGCACCTTTGCAGCAGCTCGGTCACGTACATCCTTTCCCCTCTTTGGCCGTACCCATTAACATACCATACACAGCTTCAGCCACAGGTCATCACAGATAATTGCCCATGGAAGCACACATCTCCTCTTGCCACTCCATCAGCTGCCCAAGCCACTAATCAAGATCAGGTTTCCTGGGCTGTGGTCAGGGCTTTATCTCTCTACACCACTAGATTGGCTGACATTTCTTTATGTGGGGTCAGAGTGCACTTGTCCATGGCTTTTAATGTACAACATTTTATGTTTTCTTAGATTCTATTAACATTGTTTTAAGAAATATGTATAACCACACTCTTAAAAAAAGCATAGTATAATACAACAGGCCATTATTTTGTCAGATGATAAATGCAGCTACATTAGATAATTAAATACCCAGTCTTTGGCTGCTATTTATTTGGCCTTTTCTGATCAACTGCCTTCCATGTCAGATCTTTCCACAGTTCACTCCCTTTAAAAACTCTGCTTGAAGAACATACCTGCATGTACACTGTACACTTTCAGCCTTTCTGCTCTATCACTCAGATTTCAGAGACCTTTTGAACATGTGTAAATGCAATACACTCACTCAGAACAGAGGCTTACTTACAGCTTGAGACACTATTTTAAATCAATTATTACTGACAAGTGTTACTGAAGTCTTTTGAAGTTGAAGCCACATTGCAGCTGCAAGTGCTAGGAGGACTATTTTTCATTGCAGACTAACTGCTTTCCATTAGGCCACATTAATAAATCTATCAAAGTAGATAGCATAACTGCTTTATTTACTACCCCTTACAAAGGCTGCATAAAGCCTTTGAAGTTGCAGCAAACAAATGCTTTCCATTAGATGACAATTGTTTTCTATGCCGCTACAGTGACAAACCTACCATAGAATCTAGCAAACATTTTTTCATTAAATTATAGTAACACACCTGACAAGCCTGACATGTTTTTTTTTTTTTTACTGTAGTTCTGTTTTGTTGTTTCTTATTTTATTTTATTTATTTTAGTTATATTTATTTACCAGGATAGTGCACTGATCAATAATGACCCAATTTCAGGTTCAGTTTAATTTTTAATTTATTTAAATTCTTTACTTTTCTTACAACACATTGGCATATTTTATTATAAAGAAATGCTGCATGCTGTCACTCTAACAGCTGCTTTTATCCTTCTTAAGCTTCAGTGAAGGATTACTAATTTGTGCACATGCTCTCTTAGCTGAGTGCCCTTTCCATGTTGCTTTCTCCAATTAAGCATTGTCATTTTATGAACATCAGAATGCAGTATATTGCTTACCCATGACTACTCTAGTGCACGAAAGAAATGCATTTTTAATCAAGAGCAAAATGGTGAAAACAATGTAATATTTAATCAACATGAAAATGCTGCAGGCTTCTTTCTCATATTTGAGGTAAGGGTTCAGAAAGATTTCCCAGTCGTTGCAGAAACTGTTGTGGCCAAAAGTAGCAGTTTCTGTGATCATGGGAAATGTTAGCTGAAGTAAGGAAAGCCCTCATTATCAGATAATGTGCATGTCTTCGAATCTTGTTGCGTTACCACTGGTGCTAATCCGCACTTTCCTGCAGGAGTCACCAATGGCGGCCCATGCATCATGTTGCCACATGAACCCCCTTCATTCATTCATTTCCCAAATATATGCACACATTTGCTCTCTCTCTCACACGCACATGGACGCAACACCCTCTATCTTTTTCAGCTACACACGAATTGACAGAATGCCCTGATACATACCCTTATTTTCTCCCTGCCTCTTGTATACTACAGATGATTACAGTCGGCCAATAATGCCAGAAAGCAATGTGAGTAGGCAGCTATACTTGTTGATGGCCATGCTCAGGACTTCCAGAAAAGCCTGGAGGCTTTCACTCTTGTTCTAGCTCAATATGTGCATTGTGGTGAAGACCTGTTGCTCTATTAGCTTACATGGCCAAGAGTAATATTTAAAAAGTCTCCCTGGTATCATCCTCCAGCTTTATCTGGAAGTCCTAAGCATGGCCGTTAACAGGTACAGCAGCCGGGTCACACACACACACATGCGTGCACACACACACACACACACACACACACACACACACACACACACACACACACACATGCACGTGCACACACACACACACACACACATACATGCACGCGTGCGAGCACACACACACACATGTACACACAGACATGTGCACACACACACAGACAGGTACACACACAGACACACATGCACGCAGAGACACACACGACACAGACACACGCAGTCCCTCTTAATTGCCTCTGATTTTACAGAACGTCCCTGATTTTGCCTCCTATACCTGCTTTATTCCCTCATAACTCAGGAATAATTAGTCAGGAAGTAATGCCAGAGGTTAGACTTCATACTCCCTACTGTTCTAAAGTACATCATGATGTAACATCTGCTGTGCTATTAAGTTCTAAACTATTTATTTATTTTACATTTGTTTACCGGGAAAGTCCGAATGGACGAGGTCCATTTACAGCGGAGGCCTGGGGAGAAAAGCTCCACATCAAACCATATGTACAGTTTAAATGTACAATCAAAAAAAGACATATCATACAATGATTTGTTCCAAGCAAGCTTAATTTACACAGTAGACTATGTATGACAGTATTTGGGAGAAAAGACTCACATTAACTGATTCAATCAAAAGAGACACACAAGACATAATAATTTGCACATAGTAGGCCCTGTACGGGACTATTTGAGTACTGTATACTAGAGATGGTAAGCAGTGAGGACAGAAAGGTAGCAAGAATTGGAGGAGAGCAGGAAAGCATGTGATGCAGGGACAGAATGCAAGAGGTGTGATTTAAGTGACTTCTTGAACAGTGAGATGGATGGTGCTGAAGAGATATTCTGGGGGAGGTTATTCCATTTCCTAGCGATAGTATGAGAGAAGAGAGTTTTCCCGGCAGTATTGATGGCTTTGGATATGCAGAGCAGGGTTTTGTTGGATGAGCGTAGAGGATGGTTTGCTGACTATTGATTTAGAAGTTGATTTAGAGCTGGAATTTTGTGGGGATTCTTTAGTATGTTGAAGGTGAGCACTAGTTGGTGGTAACCAATTAACTGAGGGAGTTCTAACCACTGTAGCTCCTTTAGGGCAAGACAGTGATGGCTTCTAAAAGTGGATTTACTGGTGAATTTTGCAATTTTATTGTAACATGATTCTAGTTTGTTTAGGTCTGCTTTCCTGATGTGGGTTAGGATCGGAGATGCATACATTAGGTTAGACAAAAGGTGGGTTTGGGCTAGGGTGATTCGTGCTTGGTCTGATAGGAACAGTTTGTGTTTGTATAGAGTTCCTATTTTTTATGTACCTTCTTATTGGTTTGAGAGATATGGACATCAAAGTTAAGATCCTTATCTATTTCAACACCGAGGAACTTAGTATGGGGGAAGGGAGAGATTGTGGTGCCATTTTTGGAGGTGATAGTGAAGGAGAGAGGTGTGGTTCTGGATTTGTTGGTGGTGAAAAGAAGTAGTTTGGTCTTGCTGGGGTTTAGAATCAGTTGGTTATCAGTAATCCATTTTTTCTATGGAGCAGAAGGATTCTTGGGTAAGTTTTTGAAGAGTGGTAATGGATGGGACTGAGCAGATTACGGTTGAGTCATCTGCATATTGTATAAGTGATGCATGCAGGGTGGAGGTATGTAGTTTGTTAGTGAAAATGGTAAATAGTAGAGGACCCAGTATAGAGCCTTGTGGGATGCCTATAGTAGTTGGTAGTAGAGGTGATAGTACACCTTCCCATTAAACTGTTTGTTTTCTATTAGAGAGAGTTTTTAAACTAGGAAGTAGTGGAGGGGGCAAAGGACATGGTGGATAGAATGTCTAAAAGTAGGTTATGCCAGACCATGTCGAACGCTTTAGATAGATCTAAGAATATGGCTGATACAAAGTTGTTGCCATTTCTGAGTTGGTTAACTTGGTTGGTACAGGACAGAAGAGCAGCAGTTGTACTGCGGTTTGGGCGGAGTCATGCTGTGTGAGGGACAGGCCTGGTTGGTGAAGGACAGAAGAGCAGCAGTTGTACTGCGGTTTGGGCGGAGTCATGCTGTGTGAGGGACAGGCCTGGTTGGTGAAGGACAGAAGAGCAGCAGTTGTACTGTGGTTTGGGTGAAGTCATGCTGTGTGAGGGAGAGGCCTGGTTGGTGAAGGACAGAAGAGCAGCAGTTGTACTGTGGTTTGGGCGGAGTCATGCTGTGTGAGGGAGAGGCCTGGTTGGTGAAGGACAGAAGAGCAGCAGTTGTACTGTGGTTTGGGCTGAGTCATGCTGTGTGAGGGAGAGGCCTGGTTGGTGAAGGACAGAAGAGCAGCAGTTGTACTGTGGTTTGGGTGGAGTCATGCTGTGAGAGGCAGAGGAGATTATGTGAGGTTAAGAAGTGCATCACTTGTGTGTGAACACACTTCTCTAGGAGTTTGGAAAGGGGGGATAGGACAGCAATGGGGCGATAGCTCATAGGAGTTGCCGCCTTTGTGTAGAGGAATAATATATGACACTTTCCATCATCTTTTATGGAGTGGTTTATAAGAATTGAGACAGGGTAGGCTAGTGCAAAACTAGCTAAATTTGTGCTAATAAAATAATTATACATTTTATATATATATATATATATATATATATATATATATATATATATTTATGCATATATAATAAAAATAATAAATAATAAAAAATAATAAAATAAAGTGCTAAATTAGTGCAAAACACTAAAATTCTGACTTGTTAATGAGTTGGTTCTTGTGCCTAGGGTACAGAGTTAAATTTTTTTCATTCATCGCAAAAACAATTTTTCTATTAAGTACCTTATGATAATATTAAAGTATGTTCCTGCTGTCTAGTGCTTCCCCTATATGTTTACATCTCTTGTACTGCAAAACCAGATGTTGGATTTAACTTTTTAAGTCACCAAGAGTGATACTAAAGACTGCCGCTTGTGTCTATGGTTTTCTCAGATGTATTTCTTGCTGTAAAACCTTTTAAATTAACTTCTACAGTGGCTCAGAGTAATATTTAAAATCCCCCTGTGTCTGAGTTTCATCCAGTGTTGCATGATTTGCTCATTAGTTTAATGGCATGGCAGCCCCCCCAGACCCATATTCACTCACTGTTGATCAGCCCTCCATCAGATCACATTCCTGGACACACACACACACACGCACACACACACACACACACACACACACACACACACATGCACACAGCCATGACCACTCACCTCTGCACTCACACTGCCACATACACTTTCACACACCCTCACCACTAACCCTCCACAGACACATCTTGCCCTTTAAGCAGTCGTCCCACCCTGACTACAATGAAGTATTGCAGCTTATCCTCACCTCAGTGCTACTTTATATAGCTGAGTGATTCTTGTGAATTGCTAAGCTGTGTAAATCCTGTACCGCTGGCATTCCTAGGGGAAAGCACATTGCTAATTAGCATAGGCCACGCCCCCCAAACTGCCTCATTAGTATGTATTTCAGTCAAAGAGATGGCCCACCATGGTGATTTTACAGACCATACAGAATCACTGTAGGGCGGCTACTTCTGAATCAGAAAGGGCTAGAGCCAGTTGGAAACCAGCAATGCTAGGGCTTTTCACTACTGGCAGCCCTTTCAGAATCTCATTCTAAGAGAGATTATAATCACAACTTCATTTTAATCAACAGCAAAATGTTTTAATGTCACTTCCCTGTGATCAGCAGAACATGTGAAAGCAATGGCATTTTGCCAATCCACAGAAAAAAGCATTATGTCACTTCCAAGTAACAAAACACTTATTAAAGTAATATATTTTATTAACAATAAAACTACTGTTATATGCTTTCCCATTGTATTTGATTTTCTGGTGGTGTATGTGGTTTTCTTGTGATCAAAAAATGTTTCATGTTGCTTTCTCATGATCAAAAGCTCATGCTGCAATAATGTAACTTGTTATTAAGATTAAAACACTAAGTTGCTTCCTTGCAATAATTCTTGATCACTCATCTTTAACCACTCAAGTTCTAGCTTAAACAGGGCAGATATTTGCTGTACCCATGTTTCAAAGTAGTTAAAATTCATTACTATTTGGAATTTTTTACTTCCCTTACAGTACGTTACATTTTTACATTTACCATTAAAAAGATTACCTGCAACTCTGCTATCGGATACAAGTTTTACATTTTAGTCTTTAGCAAAAAGTTTACTTGTTTGTGTACTGGCCCATCTAACTGTGTGATCAATGTATTTTGCTTTCCTCTGACCAGCAGTACTTGTTAAAACAAATACATTTTTTCATCAACAGCCAAATGTTGCACATTGCTTCTCCATGACCAACAAACAATGCTTGTAAAAGGTGAAAGCAATGTTGTTTTATAATCAACAGCAACATGCTGTATTTTGTTTCAATGCGATCAAGAGTACTTGTGAAAGCAGCATATCTTAATAAAATTCTGTAGTTTTTTCCCCCTTCTTAATCAGTATCAAACTGAAGTATGTTATTTCTATGATATACTTTTACAAATATTAAAACACTGTTCCATTGCTGTCCTGCAATCAGTGGGCAAAATGTAGGTTGCTTTCCTGCAATCAAAAACACTTGTGAATGCAATGGAGGCTTTTTAAATTAACAACAACATGCTATATGTTGCTTTCTCATGATCAAGAATGCTTCTGAAAGTAATGTAATTATTTTGCTCAACAGAAGAATGTTGTGTGCTTCTTCCCTGTGAACAGTGCACTGTTTCCCCAAGATCAAGTGCTTGTGAAAGTCACAATTTTTGTCAGTTAAATGCACTTGTTTTCTTCTATTCAATTGTGTTTGTGAAGGATTGCTTTCCTGTGATTAACTGCACTTGTGAAAGCAATGTAATTTCTTTAATTAACAAAATGCTATGATACTTCCCTGCGGACAAAAGAGCTTGTTAAAGCAATGGAATTTGTTATGATTAAATTTCTCTATGTTGCTTTCCCACAATTATTTTAAATGCATATCTATAACCACTAGTGCTCCAGACCAGCTCCAATGAAAGCTAACATTCAGCAATGACAGCGGTTTAAAAACTATGGATTCCATTACTCCAGGTTTCATCTCACCAAAAACAGAGTTGTCTAGTAACTCTCCCTGGATGCAACCTGTAACTACACAGATCAGCATTTTGACCATCTGTATCACACCAATTACACTAAGTAGAGTTAACCAGTATAAGAATATTGAATACATCTACAAGCTCTTCCATTTACTTTGTCAAAAGATCAGTTTCCTAATACCCGGAACCTTCTAAGGCCCCAGCCCTGCCACACAATACTATAAACAAAAAGCCCAAATAACAATTAACTGAAACTGCTATTAAAATAGCAAACCAAAAATGGTCAAACAAGAATGCAAGCTCTCAGACATCCTTAATTCTATACAATAACTGAAAGGCCATACAGAACTTATGGGAAACATTTCCTTCCTTCTTCCATATGTTTTACTATCTAAATTCTAAAAAAAGAATAGGAAAAACAAAAAAAAAAAACAGAATTTATGTCTACATATTTTGTCAACTAAAACTCATTAAATCGTCTTTGGGCACATGAAACTATTTTGGTACAAGACCAGTGTCAGTTTACACATCGTCTTTTGTAAAAGCCAGAAATACCAGGTCCATAACACTCCCTATAATAATGGCATCCATGTCATGCCAGCATTCCTTTTGCACACACCTAGAGGGTAAAACAACAGGACTTGTACCTGGATAGTTAGCATCTTTAGTCTGTGCGGTCTTGGGTGTTTGTTCAACCAAAACTCGTTCATTATAGTCCTTTCAAGGGTCATCTCTCTTTGGGACTAGAAAAGGTTTAGAGTAGAATCTCTTTCTATGTTCTGCAAGGAAAATCTCTCTATGGCTACTGTCAGAAGAATCTGACCAAGCACCAACTGTGTTAATTTATCCTGGTCAGGAAAGATAAAAGGTATTCACAGAAAGTAAGGGAACGCTTTGAATTCTGTCTTTTAACTTGATGACATAATCTCATGTGTCCATCTGTCTTCCACATTTACTGAAAAGCTGTCTCTGAAATCAGAAAGTCTCCTTGTAGGGGGATGTGTAAGGGCTACGGGTGCAGGGGACAGGAAAGGGGGAAAGGGCTAAGGGTCAGGTGTGTAGAACATAAATTACTGTCCATTGGTGTCTTGATTTCCCATCCCCCATCTTTTCTTCTGCTCCTCCCAAGGTCTGCACATTTCTAAGGAGCTTTTTTGGTTAAAATGATCTACCTTACATCGCTAATTATCAAAGGGGCCCTGTTAACTAGACTAGTTCCAAGTATTCTTGTAGAAGAACATATTAAATAACTGTTTAACAGACTATTTTTTGCACTTCTTTTCTAGTTTTCTTGAAAATTTTCTGGGGGAGAGGCAGAGAGTAAATTCTTATCCAGTGGTGAATTAAATAACTGTCCTTGTCATCCACTGATAAAGTTTGAATTCTAAGCCATACGTACATTTAAATTACATTGTCTGGAGCCACACCTCTACAATGGGCATCAATGCCATCAGTGGCATCACATCCACCTTTGTTTGCATGATTACCCACCTCAGATGATGCAAGGGCATGTCCTGCAATTCTCTCTTTCATTGCTTCATCTTTTACCTTAGATGTCATGTCCTCAATCTAACTAAGAATGTCCTTGTTATACTATGACAAGTGACAGCTCTAAAGATCAGGGTAGCCAAAGCATACATCAGTCTATCAACTATACCCAGGATAATGCTGTCCCTGTCCTTATAGAATGATTAGTTCCCTGCAGAAAGCTTACAGCTCCTGGTGGCATCTATGGATACCACAGTCATGTCCACTATAGGGTTTAAATACAGGAATTTACAGGGTTCTTCTTCCTTGTACAATCTCTCAGGCGTCTCAGAAGCTCTGAGGCTGAGAGTATGAAGAGGATGACCTTGAAGATGTCTCTGAATGCCTGGAATAAGCAGATACTGCTGCAGACTTCAGTTCCTTGAATCACAAGAGGCACAAGTATCTTTTGTTGAAGGTGAATATATCTTGGCTCCCATTCAAAGTGATTCCTCACTGAATTCAGCATTTTAACAAATGAGACATCCACTGGAGATAGTCCACTAAATTGATTCCCTTATCGGTATTACAGCCTAGGTGGAAAAGAGACTTCGGTCAAATTGTCCTTGCTCAGCTATGAATCCAAGGAAATAGAGTCACAGCTTTCTTTTCTTCTTCAAAGGAAGAACAGCTTATGAGATCACTGGTTGATCTGCCCATGTACAGCACGATTCCTACCATGACAATATACTCTTCAGCTAACCTGCACTAGTCAAGATAGCAGAAAACAAAGCTGATAACAGCAGGCTAGAGGCCTGGTCCTTGTGTGTAAGCCATCTTGAAAAACTAGAGCCCGATCATCTTGCCATGGTAGATGAAAGAAGGAAAGCTTCAAAGGAGTTCAGTCTTCTTTAACAGAATAGTAATTAAACCAAAAGCAAAGAAACCAAAGGTTTTCAGGATCCAAAAAGCAAACCAGAAACAATGAAGTAAGATCCACAGACCAACAAGGCTCGAGTAAAAGCTCTCTATCATTAATAAACATTAGCGCTTTCAGGATAACCCTTCATCAGACGTCTGATGAAGGTTATCCTGAAAATGCTAACGTTTTATTTATAATAAAGAGCTTTTACTTGAGCCTTGGTGGTCTGTGGATCTTACTTTGTTTAACAGAATGGTTGGAATATCCTGGGGACAGGCCCTATCTAATGGAGAAGTCTGCAACTTGTAAAGGTTAGATGTACTTTGTGGATGCCTAAGTGACAGTAAGAAGATCTAACTGCTTCCCTCCAAAGGTCTCTGGATGGACAAGTGGGGATGCAGAAGTCAGACGGCACAAGAACAGGTTTGGATGAACCAACACTTCTCTAGGAATGGTACCCTCATGTTCCAGAAGAGATGGCAAGGACTTCTCTGCTCACTTCCCCTAACTCAAATCTTTTTATGTCTATCCATTTTTCTAGGACTATTTACTTACTGATGGATGCTTCTGTCCAGATAACTTTAGAACTCCCCCCAAGAAGTGATGAGTGCCTGTATCATGGCCACTAGCATCCAAAACCCAAGAAAGGCCTTGAAGTTTCCATCTGTCCTAAGATTTTTCTTATTAAAGGTCAAGTAGTGTTCACAGGAAGATATATTGTGGTTCACTAAGGCAAAAAATGTACTGTATGGAAATGTTTTCGTGGGACTGGTCTTCCACAAGCCACACTTGCAAGTCAACTTTTGTGGGAATACAGAGTTAAAATAATGAAATGTCAATGACACAATTAAAACTGAAAATATTCCAGAAAGGGTAATTATAACTCTAGAAGCTGACACCAAAAATACACGACCAAATTTAATAATCACTTTCGGGAAGACTCGTATCTTCCCTTCTTCAGACAAACTACTACATACCAAAACAAGTATATAAAAACTTTTTTTAAAAATCAATCAATTGAATTAATAGCAGTTAAGATTTTAAAGCAACAGTACTTTTCATGAATGAGGGCATGTTTAAAAGTGTACTGTTGCTTTAAAATCTTAACTGCTATTAATTCAATTAATTGATTGATTTTTAAAAAAAGTTTTTATATACTTGTTTTGGTATGTAGTAGTTTGTCTGAAGAAGGGAAGATACGAGTCTTCCCGAAAGCGCTTATTAAATTTGGCCGTGTATTTTTGGTGTTTGCTTCTGGTTCTTCGCTTTTGTGTTTTCAACAGTTTGTTTATCCTTTTGGTGAACTCTAGAAGCTGCCTTGAAGTGATAATGTCTTTTGGCAAAAAATAAAAATAAAAAAATACTGAGGATAACAAAAGCTGCTTTCTCTTTTCTACACTAGTGGAAGGGAGCAGATCCATGCTGAGGACATCTGAAAGCTCTAGAAATTGGGCCAGAAGGTCATCTACCTGTGGCTAAAGTCATATGGATATGGAATCACACTCTAGCAATGGCTTCTATGATAAACATCTGAGATGACAACAGTCACCTACTGGTCATTAAGATGTGCTCAAGCAGACCAATTTAAAAATGCAAAATATGGGATCACGTTACCTTAAAGAAAACACTATTAGTGACTGCCAAATTTATCACCTGCTACTTGCCAAAATCCCAGTTTGTCAATTACTGCAGTATCTAAACTAGAGTGAAAACAGTACTAGAAGAAAGCATTGGTCTGAGGTTGTACAGCCTTAGCAATAAGACAATACTTGGTTTTGTTTTGAAATCAAGTATACCTTTAACTTTAGAGTGTGCAATTTCTCAGTCAGAATAATAAATTCTAAGAAAGGGAGATAGGTTTGCACCCCTGAAAACACTTTAAAAGATCTCAACAAAAGTTCTGGCAAGACTGATGTTTTAGACGGGTGAGGTTGGTAACAGCCAGTCATTAGAAGTGTCTCCAATAAGATGACATGATTCCATGTAGCTTGAACAGCAGTTCCTGTTGTTCTTCCTAGAAAATGCATTGATTCAACACCATCTTAAATGCAAATTTGCAGCAGGCAAATTCAAATAAAGGACACACCTCAATGTTTCATAATTAATAGCAGCATCTAATTCTATGACTGTCTTACGTACTGCAACTATGCTAACTGCGTGTATTTTAGGAAAAAACATGTGGACTTCAGTAATCTTGTGAATCAGACTTAAGAATTATCTGCTGCATGGTTACTGATGTCATATTTTTTTCTAACAGGAGGGAGAATTTAACATTAAAGATGACTGTAAGATTGTTTCATCTGACCTTCTGTATAGCTGTAATAATTTGATATGCATTGATATTTAAGTAGGACAGCCTGGCCTTCACATGAAATAATCGATGGTAACTTGCTGTCATTAGACCATCACTGCCAGCACAGCACCAAGCACAATGTATTTTAGAGTCAGGGCATTTCAGGGTGCCCTGGGGTGCCCCTCTGTAGTAAAGCCTTTGCCTACCCTACAGTCAGTCATTGGTATCATCCTGCAACCTTGAAAATGAGTGGGCTTTTATCTATGACAATATGAAAAAGAAAGGTGGCATACAATAAAATCCCTGCACAGGTCCAAGCGTTAGACTTCATCTCAAATTAAAAACAGCTGAAATAAACTGTTTACTTTACCTTTTCCTTTCTTTCTGAGGTAGAAACTACTGGGAAAGGTGGGTACCACCAAAATCTGTCCACTTTGTATAGGAGCTCTCATTATGAGGAGGTTCCGTGAACCTGCAAAACTGAGTCAAGTATTCCCCAAGAAGGAAGGAAGGAAGGAATTGAAACTGCCTCCTGCCTCAGAACAAGCTCTCTCCGATGCTCAGCCACATTTGTCAAGTTAGAAAATTATCCAAAAAGAATAAAAGCAATTCGAGTAAGCGACTATGCACTAAAGCCTCTGCATGTCACATGGAGCTGCAACCCACTTATAGAAATCCACAAATGATTAAGCAACTAAGACACATGGGTCTCCCTCCTCACTATTACAGAAATCACAAGTTTGGTAGCTGTACAGTGGCAGTAAAAATTCAGGGTCACTGAGGAGAGTTACGTTTCCAGGCAGGTTGCAGCATGAAGAAAGAATAGCTGTGTAAGAATTTACCATAATGACAGATGTCCTTATCTTCGCTGTTACAGTATTATTTACATGAGGGAATTGCCTGCAAAGGCAACCTGACATCGGCCAGTATATCAAAGTCTTTTACTGCCTTTGGGTGAGGAGTAAGTCTGCTGCTATTGGACGTAGTCCATAGAAGTGACATACGCATGCACCATCCTGAGAACTGAAGCCTCAGGAGGACAGACAATTTCAAAGGTAAGAGGGTCAAAGCATCTAAGAACAGAAGAAACTGGGGAAGAAGGGTGGGACAGAATACTACAATAGAGAACAGAAGGACATCTATCGTTATCGTAAGTTCTTACACAATTAATCTATGTCCTTCTATTCATCTGTTGCAGTATTCTTTACATGGCGGAGAATACCAAAGTTCATGCAGAGAGGAAGGTGGAGTTAGCTGAAGAATTTTTCAGGAAGCCATGAAGGATGGCCATGGCAAATCCTGCCCTGGGTGTGGACATAGAATCCAGTATGTAGTGTTTGGTGAATGTGTGGACAGTTTGTAGTGTTTGGGGAATGTGTGGACAGATGTCCAAGTAGCTGCTTCTAGAATAGAGTTCGTGTTTAGTCCTTTGAGGAAGGCTCCTGAAGAAGACACTGGCCTAGCAAAGTGAGCTTTGACTGTGCCAGGAAGGACTCTACCATGGTGGTCATAGCAGAAAGAGGGATTTAGCAATCCAGTTGGAGATGGTCTGTTTGGATACAGGCAATCCCAGAGTCCTGGGGTGGAAATGCACAAAAAGTTGGTCGAATTTCCTAAGGGTTTAGTCTTGTGTAGATAAAACCTGAGCTGTGTACATCAAGACAGTGTGTATGATTGTTTCACTATTATTATTAGGGGAGGGGGAAACAGTAGGCAGATGAATGGCCTGGTTTACGGGCAATTCATTGACTACCTTTGGTAAGAATGAAGGGTTTGTGCAAAGGGAAACCCTGTCTTTGTGGAAGTTCAGGAAGGGTGGAGAAGCCATTAGGGCTTGGAGTTCCAAAACCTGCCTGGTGGAGGTAATAGCCACCAGGAGAACAGTTTTCCAGGTACAGTGTTTGAGGGAACTAGAGGATGCTGGCTCAAAAGGTGCTTGAGTCAGTTTCTCTAGTACAAAGTAAAGATCTTGGGGTTTCTGCAGGTCTCCTGGGAGGTTTAATGTGGAGGATGCCTTTTACAAATTGTTTGGCCTCAAATTCAAAGCTAGAGGAGAAGAAAGAGGCAGAGATGCAGAACTAGCAGAGAGATGAGCTTTTATAGATGAGTAAGCTAAGCCTGTATTAAGCAATTCACACGGATATGAGAAAACCATAGGGGGATCCACCAGAAGTGGGTTCAGGTTTCTAACAAGACACAAAAGGTAAAATCTCTTCCATTTGGAAAGGTAAGATATCCTTGTATTGGGTTTCCTGGCCTTCTGCAGGACCTGAAGCACATCCTCAGAGTAAAAGGTGTCTAAAAAGAATCAGGGCTCTATCACCCACAGGGTCAATAGAAGAGTTTTCAGGTGTGGGTGGATGAGGAAGCCCTTGTTCTGTGCAAGTCCACTCTGTGAGGTAACTTGTGACGATTGCCCTTGGCTACGTGTAGGAGCAGGGTGAACCAGTGCTGTCTTGGCCAACAGGGAGTCACCAGCAAGATTTTTGGTTTGTCTTGTTGACTCTTCAGCAGGACCTTTGGGATCAGTGGTAGGGGAGGATATGCATAAAGAAATTTCCCCTTCCAAGAAATTGACAGGGCATCCACTTTCTATGCCTGAGGATGTTGTTCTCTGGCACAAAATTTTGGAAGTTGTTTGTTCAGAGGAGAGGTAAACAAGTCTATTTGTGGAATACCCCACCAGTGGACAATGTACAGAACATATCCCTGTGAAATATCCATTTGTGGGGGTCTGTGTTCTGGATCTGCTCAGTGCATCTGCCACAGAGCTCTGGTTGGAAGGGATGTAAACCACCTGGAAAGAAATTTCCAGTAGGCAGGCTCTCCCCCAAGTCTGTAAGGCTAGTCTGCAGAAAAAGTATGCTCTTGTACCCTCCTGCTTGTTTAGATACCACAGCACAGTCATACATGTGTAGATACACAACCTGCCCAGCCTTAGGAATGGTTGGAAGGATTGTAAAGCAAGAATCAATGCCTTCATCTCCTTTATATTTATGTGGTCTTTACTCTGAAGGGGAGTCTGTTGCCCTTGAACTGTGTGTGTTCCCAGAGCTGCTCCTCAACCTGTATCCAAGACATCTGTGTACAGGTCCTGAGCTGGGGCCAGTGGGAAGTCCTGGTTTTATGAACAATTGCTGTATCCAACACTGGAATTCCTCCTTGAGGCAGGGTAGAAATAGTATTGGAAATTCTAGTGAGTGGGCATGCTGAGACCACACCGATTTCAAGAATCACTGGAATTTCCTCATGTGAAGCCTTGCCAAGGGTAGCATAGGGATGGTAAAGGCCATCAGTCCTAATATTCACAGGAACTGTCTTGCAGATAAGAATTTTAGGGGAAGAAACTCTGAAAAAACTAGGGAGAGCTCTCAAGCCTTCTGAGGGGGAAGAGACACCATCATTTTATTGGTTTGGAAACTGCAGCCCAGGAACACATGGTCTTGGGATGGGGTGAGGGATGATTTTTTATGAAGTTGATGGCGAACCCCAAAAGGTGCAGAATGGCTATGTCTGAGTAGAAGTTGTTTGTCACAGCCTCCTGAGAACTGGCTTGGAACAGAAGGTCATCTAGGTAAGGGAAGAATTGGATGCCTTGGAGTCTGCAGTAGGTGATCACTGGTGCAAGGCACTTTGTAAAGACTCTTGGGGCAGTGGAAAGCCCAAAAGGTAAGGTAGAGAGATGTAAATGCCAGGAGTCTGCAGGAAAAGCACAAGAATTTCCTGTATTTGGGATGAATGATGATATGGAGATAAGCATCCTTGATGTCTATGGATGCAAGGAGAGAGAGCATTTTGAAAGATGGGACTTCAGAAAGTTGAGGTAGCAGAGGTCTAGGATGGGCCTCCATGGACCTTCTTTCCTGGTAACTAGGAACATGCGTGAATAAAAACATTTCCCTTTGTGGGTAGGAGGCACATGCTGAATTGTGCCCTGATCTAGTAGGTTTTTTAGAACTGGTGGGAAGAGAGAAAGTTGTCCTTCTGGGGGCTGAGGTATACCCTGAAAGGAGGTACTGTGTGCCAGACCATGAAGTATTCATTTCTGATTATGCTGAGTACAGGTGTCCTGAGTGACAGCTTCCCAGGCAGGAAGGGAGGGGGTAAACCACAGGGAGAGGGGAAGGGGTGCAATGCCTTTTTGAAGAGTCAGGAGGAAAAGCCCATTCAATCATGAAAGGTCTACTTAGTCAAATGGGAGGTGTAGGTGGAAACCTGATGTGTTTTCTTGGCTCCCTTGGTGGGTTTGGATTGGGGGGGGGGGTCCGGAATTGCCTGCGGACAAAGACTTGTTTCCCAGGTTAGTTTCTGTGAAATTATGGCACTGGAGAGACCAAGACATGTTCAAGGTCTTTTAGCTCTTTGCTCTTTTCCTGTAAGGACTTGAAAAAAGTACAATTGTGTACACTTACCATAAATCTAGATGTTCGAGTGTATTCACTGTTGCAGTGATTACATTTGGGTTATCTGCTTGCAGAAGCCCTCAGTCGGCCTGATTAACAAAGTCTAGGGTCCTGCGTCGGTTGCTGACTCTCTTCTTCCGTGACGTCAGGTCATCAGGGGAATAAAACATGTAGCCAACGCCATTACATCAGTTTTTCTTGCCCCAGATGTCAGGTGCCTCCCTAATGGGAAGCAATTAAATATATAAATATACAAGGTTATACTTCCAACTAAAAAAGCAAATACACCAAAAAGCTTTTAAGCATAGTAAAAGAGAGTAGAGGTATAGCCAAAAGAAGTCATGGGGCTGGAGGGAGGGTAACCAAGACTGAAACAGAGAATACACTCAAACATCTACATTTATGGTAAGTGTACACAACTGCACTATGTTCTTCGTGTTTCACTGTTGCAATCATCACATTTGGGTAGATTCCCAAAGCTAAGGATGGGGGGAAGAATTTAGATAGCATTAGGACCAGCTATAAAGCCATGAAAGACTGCAGTGGCAAAGACAGCTCTGGATTTAGAGAAAATTGGTAAATGGTAATGCTTGGTGAAAGTATGTACAGAACTCCAGTTAGCAGCTTCTAGGATGTTCCTGGTAGGGATGCCTCTGAGAAAGGCTGTAAAGGTAGATACAGCTCTGGTTGAGTAGGGTCTCATCCCCTGTGGGATAGGTTTTCCATGGTGCTTATAGCAGAAATTAATGCAATGGCCTATCCATTTAGAAATGGTTTGCTTTGAAATGGCCTTCCCCTCAGTCCCTGCAGCAAATGCCACCAGCATTTATTTAAATTTCCTTTGAGGTTTAGTCCTGTCCAAGTAGAATCTAAGTTGTCTGTGCACATCTAAGGAGTGCAGTATCCTTTCCCCTTAGTTATGTGGATTAGGAAAGAAGGCTGGCAAATGAATGGACTGATTAAGAGCCACACTGGATACCACCTTGGGCATGAAGGAGGGACTGGTTCTGAGGGACATCCTGTCCACATGAAAGATGATGAAAGGCTCCACTGCCATAAGGGCCTGTAATTCAGATACCCTTCTTGCTGAAGTGATTGTTAAAAGGAAAGCTGTTTTCCAAGAAAGAAATTTTAAATCTGCAGTAGCAGCTGGCTCAAAAGGAAGAAGAGTGAGTTTCTCCAAGACAAATTTAAGGTCCCAGGCTGGAGTTGGAGTTCAGCATAAGATTTTCTAGTACTAGGCTTCCTTGCCTCTAAAATGATATCCATCACTGATTGACTGAGGGATGGTAAAGGAGAAATTAGGTAATTAGCCAGGCCGCTAGGTTCAGTGTTTGAAGCTGAGGGTGCAGAATCTGGTTCTCCTGCTGAGACAACAGGGAAGGAGTCTGAGGCAGGTGCCATGGGGCCAACAGTGAAACACTGTGCAAGAGGGGGTACCAGTGTTGGCATGGCCAGTCTGGTGCAATCAAAATCGTCCTTGGTTTGTCCTGTTTGATCTTTAGTAGTACTTTGGAGAGGAGGAAAGGCATAAACTGATAGGTTTTTCCAGCTGAAGGACAGAGCATCCACTTTCCAAGCTTGTTTGTGGGGAGTCCTTGTGCAAAAATTTGTCCAATTGATAGTTCTGGGGGAGCCAAACAGGTCTATATCTGGGCTCCCCCATTTTTTGTCAACGTGTTGAAAATCCATGGTTCCAGTTCCCACTCGTGTGGGTCCATGAGGTTTCTGCTTAGTCAGTCTGCCAGTGTATTTAGTTTTCCTGGCAAGAACTGGGCTTGTAGATGCACTTGGTAGCTCAAGGCTGTGTTCCACAATGCCATGGCTAGTCTGCAGAGGGGGTAAGAATGTGTACCCCCTGCTTGTTTATGTACCACATAACACTGGGGTTGTCCGTCTTTACCATTAACTGTCCTGGAAGAATGTGGTCCTTGAAGGCTGTCAGAGCATTCTGTACAGCTAACATTTCTTTTTGATTGATATGCAGGTGCATTTGACATGGGTTCCATTTGCCCTGAATGCACTTCCCTGCCAGGTGAGCCCCCCATGCATAGTCTGATGTGTTTGTTGTTAGGGTTTGGGTGGCAGGGGGTAGTGTAAATGGTAGTCCCTTGTTTTGGTGGCAGGCCTCTGCCCACCAAAGGAACTCTAGGTGTAGGCAAGGTATGATAGGAATCATTGCTTCTAGATCCTGAGAATGTTGACACCATAGGCTTTTTAGATACCACTGTAGTTTCCTCATATGCAGTCTTGCATATGGAATTAGAAGAATGCAGGAGGCCATGAACCCCAAGGCTTGCAGTATTTGCCTTGCGGATAGCAGGGTTTTTGTAGCCACTTGTTTGAAGTAGATTGTCAAATGAATTTGTTTCTCTGGCATGAGGAAAGCCATCTGGGAAGTTGTATTCAAGCTTGCTCCCAGGAATATAATTTGTTGACATGGTACCAGGTGTGATTTCTTTCCATTTATGGTGTACCTCAGACAAGTTAGCACCCTTTGTACAAAGACCAGATGATTCAAAAGTATGTCCTGGCTTTCTGCCTGAATTAGACAATCGTCCAGGTATTGGTATATTTGAATATTTATTTGCCTGGAAAATGCAATGACTGGAGCTACGCACTTTGTGAATACCTTGTGCGCAGTAGATAAGTCAAAGGGCTGTGCAGAGAACTGACAGCGCGTGTAGTCTCTTTTGAAGCGTGGGTATCTTCTGCAAGATTACCTGATTGCGATGTGCAGGTATGCTTCTTTTAAGTCTAGTGTTGCCAACCAGGCATCTTTGCCTAGCATAGGAAGCAAATGGTGAAGAATCAGCATCTTGAATTTTGGAATCACCAAAAAGGTGTTTAGAGTAGACAGGTACAGGATAGGACGCCATGAATTGTCTTTTCTGCGTACCAGGAAAAGTCTCGAGTAGAAACCTTGTCCCTTTTCCTCTTCTGGTACCAACTGAATAGCCCCTATGCTTAAGAGAGAGAGTAGTTGCTTTTGGGCCTCTGCCCACTGATTTGGGGGTAGATCTGGCCAACCGCTTGGGGTTTGTAACGTGTGGAAGTGAAATATGTATCCTTGGCAAACTATATTTAAAACCCATTTGTCCTGGGTAATGAGTTCCCAGTTTTTTGCCTGCAGAGCAATCTTCCCCCTAAAGGAACAGTCAGTTGAAAAGTGCTTGGAAGTTATAAAAAGAAGTCATTGAGACAGTTTACTATAGGGGGAGTTTTATTACTTCCAGATTTGGAAGTGGAGGCCCCCCACTGCTTAGTTCTGTGTGTACCCTGGGACTGAAGCCTGGGCGCTCTGCTGGATTTGGGTTTGGACTGAGAAGGTCTGGAAAAGGCAAGGAAGGACCAATTCTTAGAAGGCCAATGCCTAGTAAATCTTGGAGGTTGTACTTGTAAAAAATCTTTTAACAGTTTGCATAGATTTAGCTTTGTCCTCCATCTTTTTAAGAACTTATTCTGCCTTGTTGCCAAACAGGCGGTCCTGATTTAAGGGAGCATCCAGTAATTTAGGTTTAACATGATCTGGTAAGGATAGCTCCTTAAGCCAAGCATGCCTTCTAAGTACAGACCCAGTAACAGCAGCCCTGCAAGATGCCTCTTGTGAATCAAAACCACATTGCAAAGCATGTTTTCCAACTTGTTCAGCAGAATGCATTAAATCCTGTAAATCCTTATTTATCAGGAATTATCATTTTCTGTTTAAGCAATCCAATAAAATGCTGCTGATACTTTAACATGTGAAACTGGCAGTTTAAGGCCCTAATGGCCAAAGCTGCAGAAGTGGAATACAGCAGCGGCCTTAGGTCAACTGGTGCCCTAGGCAAAAGGGCTCCATGGCGCCCCTCACCACACAACCTGTTGCCCCCATCCTGGTCTAACTACATCAAATAAATACCAGAAAAGTGCCCCTGCTAGACCGGCGCCCTAGGCGGCCGCCTAGTTGGCCTATGCCTAAGGCTGGCTATGAGTAGAAACCTTCTTACCCCATCTATCCAGTGCCCTGGAGTCTCTATCAGAAGGGGTAGGATTTTTAACAGAAGAAGCCTTACTGCCTTTGGGCCCCTGTGAAATAGTCTCTGGATCTGCAATAGGATTTTTAAAAAGGAACTTGTGGGACTCAGGGACCCTGTAGTATCAGTCAGGTTTTCTGGGAGCAGGAGGCAGAGAATCAGGGGCCAAACTAGATTCCGAAAAAGCATCAACAATGTCTAGAACAGGAGGAATAGCTAAAGGCCTTTGCTGAGGTAGGAGAAGGAAATCCCTAAGCCTCTTTTTTGAATCAGAAAAATCCTAGCTTTCCCAGTGGAAATGCTCCCTTAGAGTATGCAATGTTTCCCCAAAAGAAAAATCCTCAGGAGGGGAAGCAGAGGGAATGGAGTCCTCTGCATCAGAATCTTCATAAGTAGATAAGGGCAAATCCAGATAATCAGAAGAATCAGAAAAAACAGAATCCTGGTCAGAAGATTCATAAACAACTTCAGTCCTAGGCCTCTTAGAAGGGGGGGGGGGGTTGGCTACTCCTGATTAGAGTTATTAGATCTTCAGCCATTCTTATCATTTATTTTTTAGGCAGAGAGGCCTGAGCATGTGGCCTGGGCGTCAGTTTTTTAGGCATGGATTGAAATTTAGGCCTACATAAAGAAGGAGGCGTCGGTTTAATATGCAAGTCCGTAGGCCTGAATACACCCTCAGAGGCCTGTGCCTGCACAGCGGCTCTGGACCCATCCAATGTACAGACATCTGTGGGTTCCGTAGTTGAAGCATCTCACGGCATACCGGACTTTGAATGGGTCTCAGTAGAGGCCTACAAATCAGAAGTAGCGGGTATCAGGGGCCGTGAAAGCTTAGAAGCCTCGTCGGCAGTTTTGGACCTCGGCGGCCTGTCTCTATCCTTGTCTTTGCGTTTTTTCGGAATCCCGGTAATCGGACGGCTAACCAATGACATTTCTGGATAATTAAACCGAGAATCGAAATATTTAGAGGCGAAAATATACAGACGATGGATAGTGCGCTAATTAAATAAAGCACAAAACCGACAGCAAGGTACACCGTGGTCAGGGCCTAGGCAAGGAATACAGTATGAATGAAAATCTTTATGAGGTATTTGCTTTCCACAAGTAATGCAATTATTAACTTTTACTGACATCGGTAAGGAGCAAGAAAAAGTTTCCCCAATGGGGTACTTGGCTTTAGTTGAAGACTTCGGTTCTGAAACTCGAAAACGAAAATTTCAGGAGTCGGCCGACCGGCACTTGCGAACTGCTTCTGCTTCAGGCACTGCGCAGCAAGAAAGGCTGATGTAATGGCATCGACTGCATGTTTTATACCCCTGATGACCTGACGTCATGGAAGAAGGGACAGCAACTGACACAGGACCCAAGACTTTGTTAATCAGGCCGACTGAGGGCTACCTGACAACCCAAATGTAATGACTGCAACAGTGAAACACAAAGAACATCCAGTGCTGCCTTGGCCAGTAGGGGAGTCATTAGCAAGATTTTTGGTTTGTCCTTCTTGATTTTCAGGAGGACTTTCTGAATCATTGAGAGGGGGGGGGCATAAAGAAACTTCCCCTCCCAAGAGATGTTGAAAGCGTCCACTCTCCATGCTAGGGGGGAGTAGGTCTTTGAGCAGAAGGTCTGCAGCTGCTTGTTCTGGGGGAGGCAAACAGGTCTATTTGTGGAGTACCCCACCAGTGGACTACATCTAGGAAGACCTTCCTGTCCAGCATCCATTTGTGTTGTGGAGAAAATGTCCTGCTTAGGAGATCTGCTTGCTTGTTGTCCTGCAAGGGGATGTAGCTCACCTGCAGGGCCAAGTTGTGGGGAGAGGCTAGGTCCCACATCAGCAGGGTCAGTCTGCACAGCTGACAGGCCTTTGTTCCTCCCTGTTTCTTGAAGTACCACATAACAGTGGTATTGTCGGTCACTATGAGAAGCACCCCTGGCACGAGAAGAGGGGGGGAGTAAAGGTCTTTAGAGCTAGGAAGACTGCTGTCATTTCCCTGACATTGATGTGTTTGGCCTGTAGAGAAGGGTGCCACTTTTCTTGAACCCTGTAGGATGCCAGTGTCACCCCACAACCTGAATCTGAGGCATCTGTATGCACGGTTTCGGTTGGGGTGGGCGGGTTGAAGTGGGAGTCCCAGGTTTAGGTGGACTTGGTGGATCCACCAGCTGATTTCTGTCTTTAGACAGGGAACGAGGGGAATAACATGTTCTAAGTGATGGAGGTGCTGGGACCAAATGTCTTTGAGGTACCACTGTAGCTTGCGCATGTCCATTCTGGCCAGTGGTAGTATGGGGATGGTTGCTGCCATTAAGCCCAGGAGATGAAGAAATTGCCTTGCTATCACCTTCTGGGAGTGCAGGATTTCCTTGAAGTGGGAAGTCAGAGACAGGACCTTGCTCTGCAGGAGAAAGGCCTTCATTTGTCTGTTCTGATTCTGCAGCCTAGGAAAATCTTGTCCTGGTATGGGTTCAAGGAGGACTTTGGTAGGTTGATGGTGAACCCTAAATTTTGCAGAAGGGACATGGTGAAGTGCAGATGCCTTGAGAGGTTATCTTTTGACTCTGCTAGTATTAGGATGTCGTCCAGATAAGAGTAAATCTGGATTCCCTGAGTTCTGCACAAGGCAATGGCTGGGGCTAGGCACTTTGGAAACACTCGGGAGGCAGTGGATAAACCAAAGGGCAAAGCAGTAAATTGGAAATGAGAGGAAGGCCCAGAGAAATGCAGGAATTGTCTGTGGGAAGTCCTGATGGGTATGTATAGATAGGTTTCTTTTAGGTCCAAGGTGGTCATAAAGGCCTTGACTGGAATAAGTGGCAGCATAGTGGGTAGTGACAGCATTTTGAAGGTGGGGGGGGGGGTACCTGAAGGTGGAGATTTAGAAAGGAGAGATCTAAGTTGGATCTCCAGGGGACCCTGGAGTCTCAGCTAGAAGTATCTCCTGAGGACAGAAGCAGATGCTGCAGAGCGGGCAGATGTTTCTGCAGCATTGTAGCTGCATATAATGGGAGTGCCTGGCTACTTGCTGAGCCAAGGACAGTTTGGAGGAAATGTCAGCCTTAATGGGACTGTCAGGAATAGAAGCCAGCATGGAGGAGGCTTGAGACACTAAGTCTAGAGCATACTTAGTCGTGTGGGTCTGATAATTAATGGCTCTGAAAGCCAAAGTGGAGGATGTGTATACCTTCTTCCACATCCTATTCATATATTTGCTATCTTTATCTGTGGGTAGGAGGGAGGTGAAAGGAAGCAGTCTAGACTGCTTATCAGGGGTGGTGGCAATCACAACTGGGTCCGCCAAGGGGGGGGGGGGGTTAACAAAGAATTTTGGTCCTCTGGCACTTTATAGAAGTGGTCAGGGTGTTTAGGGGCAAGTGGCTGTGTGTCTGGGGCCTTAGAAGCTGAATTAAAGGCATCCAAGTAAGCAGGTAGAACCAGAGGGACAGCCAAAGGGGAGGGAGATTCTACTTGAAGCAGCTCAAAGTACCTCTTTTTGGTGTCAGTCATTTGTGAAGTATCCCATTTGAAGTAATCTTTCATCTTGGTGATGGTCTCACCAAAGGTAATATCCTCAGGGGAGAATTCCCCTCAACAGATTCCTCATCAGGAAAATAATACTCCTGGGGAGAAGCAATCTGGGGTGTATATGGAAATAAGAGTCCTCCGAGGAAGAAAAGGAAGAATCATGCTCTTCCTCCCTAACCTGAGAAGTCATGGGTGGGAGGGAAGAGGCAGATGCAGGCCTAGGACTGAGTAAAGCTAGAGTAGTGGAGGTTGAGGGTGAAGGCCTAAGGGCGATAAAGGCCTGCACGAGAGAGGAAGTGAAGGCTTGCCAATCTGGTAGGGCTTCTGCAGAGGAGGCGGTATATGCTTGACTTTCTGCTTCTTTTTGGCCAAGGTGGAAGCTGGAACCAGCCTGGTGTCAGGTTTTGAGGTCAACATTTCCGAAGTCTGGATCCCGGTCGGAGGTACCACAGAATCTGGTTCCCCCTCGACATCAATGGTAATCGGTGTCTGGGTAAGCGCCAAGGACATGCTGGTCATCGGTTGTGCAATGGCTTCCTCAAAGGACGTCATTGAAGTCAACAGATCCACCGGGTGCTACTCAACTCCTAGATTGGCAGTTGGTGGGGCGTTGGGTAGCAAGGCGGAAGGCCTAGGAATCTTGGCCTTCTTGTGTGGAAGTTTGGATGCAGCCTCTGATGTGGGATCCATTCTTAGGTCTAGCCATTTAATGTTCTGGTTTTCTAGGTAGAGGTTTAAAGTGGCTAAATGGCTGCATAGGGTCTTCAGCATAAATGATTGACAAATTGAGCAGGAGGAATGGTCGTGCTCTCTGCCTAAGCAAAAAACGCACCTATAATGGGAGTCTTTATGGGGTATCTGGCACCCGGACTGGCACTTTCCCTTTTTATCTGACATCAGCTAAATGCTACAACAACCAAGCCTAAGCAATACCAATCTGCTAAGCAAGAAAAAACAGAAACCCAACGGGTTACTTAGCTTTAGTGATGCGACGTCTGACAAGGAGTGATTGTACGATGCGTAGGTTGTCTGCGGCTGAAAAAATTCTGAGGATTATGCATGCAAACGTCACATTTAAGGCCCCTGGTTTATGGCCTTACGTATGACATCACACACACACTGCAACAGCCAAGCTGAAGCTTTTGCATAGGGGCTGACGTACGAGTCGCCTGAGGACAGGAAATCCCACAACTAGAATA
Source organism: Protopterus annectens (assembly GCF_019279795.1). Lineage (NCBI taxonomy): Eukaryota > Metazoa > Chordata > Ceratodontiformes > Protopteridae > Protopterus > Protopterus annectens. The sequence continues at coordinate 369,062,214 of NC_056744.1, read as the reverse complement.
CTGCAACATAGGAATAGAAAGACATATGCATAATGGTATCCTTTGGGAAGTCATCCACCCATGATAATCATACTGACAACACATCCCTTACAGTTTACCCAGTAGTCAGGGACATAGGGACACACAGATAGTAATCTAGCCTTTGACCTTCATGTCTACAGTAGTGAAGAAATCATTCTATGTCGTGTAACTTATAAACAAAGGTATGGCACCCAAGACCAAGGAAGTTATCGTTCCGCTGTATTAGTCAGTCTTCAGACCTACCACTGAGTGCAGTGCTCCCTTTGGTATGTACCGAATCAGTCATGTCCAAAAACGTCCACAGAGGTTCCTCACTAAAAGAATACAGGGCTTAAGTAAAATGTCCTATGCAGATCGCATCAAGGCTCTATTCCTTAATTCTGTCTCCTACAGGGTTTTGAGAGGAGATCTATGTCTGACATAGATTTCTCCTCAAAAGCCTGTAGGACAGATCAATGCCTGACATACAGGGCATTGTCAGATCCCACTCTGATGGACCTCCTGCATATCCTTAAAACAAACAGCACCAGAATTACCTGTTCTAAACACAAACCTTGCCTGTGATATAAACAGGACCTGCTGGAAAGACAGATATGTATCCCAGAAATTACCCCGTCTCTGGAACAGGCTCCCCATCCATGTGAAGCAGAGTTCCTCCCTAAGCCAATTCAAGTGTAACCTGGACAATTGGATGGGGAAAGTACAGTTGTGTACCTACCATAAATGTAGATGTTCGAGTGTATTCACTGTTGCAGTCATTACACTTGGGTTCTCCTGCTGGCAGGTGACCCGCAGTCGGCCCGAGTTCCAAAGTCTTGGTCCGGCATCGGTTGCTGTCGCCTCTTCCCTGATGTCAGTGCACCAGGGGTATAAAAGTTGTAACCGATGCCATTTTCTTCAGTTTTTCTTGCCCCAGATATCAGGTGCCCCCAGATAGGAAGGCTGTAAAGATATAAATATGCCAAACAACCATGCATATATTACAATAAACATTTATTTCATCTACAAGCAAATACACCACATAGGTTGTATAGAGTTGAGAAGTACAGAATAGTCCCAGCAAAGAGGGGGATGGAGGGTGAGTAACCTGGACTGCAACAGTGAATACACTCGAACATCTACATTTATGGTAGGTACACAACTGTACTATGTTCATCGTGTTTCATTGTTGCAGTCATTACAGTTGGGTAGAATCCCAAAGCTGAGGTTGGGTGGCTGGGTCTAGATTGGATTTGGCGAGGCTAACAAGCCCTGCAGAACTGCGGTGGCAAAGCCTGCTCTGAATTTGGAGTAGAGAGGTAGGTGGTAGTGTTTGGTAAAAGTGTGCACTGAGCTCCAGGTTGCAGCTTCTAATATGTCTTTGGTTGGTACCCCTCGGAGGAAAGCTGCTGAAGTGGCTGCTGCTCTGGTAGAACGAGGCCTAATGCCCTTAGGCACAGACTTGTCATGTTGTGCATAACAGAAGTGGATGCAGTGTCCTATCCATTTGGAGATGGTCTGTTTTGTAATAGGCTTTCCTTGTGACCCTGCAGCATATGCGACAAACAGTTGCTCGGTTTTTCTGAAAGCTTTTGTTTTGTCCAGGTAAAATCATAGCTGCCTGTGTATATCCAAAGTGTGCAGAAGTCTTTCCCCTTTATTCTGGGGATTTGGGTAGAAAGTAGGCAAATGAATGGTTTGGTTTAAGGCCACATTGGAGACCACGTTTGGCATGAATGTTGGGTTTGTTCTAAGAGAAACCCTGTCTTGATGAAAAATGAGGAAAGGTTCTACAGCCATCAATGCCTGTAATTCTGAGACTCTTCTAGCTGAAGTTATTGCTAGGAGCAGAGCAGTTTTCCATGACAGGAATTTAAGATCAGCTGTGCTGGCTGGTTCAAATGGAGGCAGTGTTAGTTTTTCTAAAACAAAATTGAGGTCCCATGCTGACATGTGTAAGGTTCTGAGTTAACTGTGCAGAATTTGATTGTTTTGCTGTGTCAGAAGATGAGGGATTTGAGGAAGAGGCCAAGGTGGGCCTTGGGACAGAGTCTTTAGGATTGGATACCAGTGCTGGCGTGGCCAGTCTGGTGCAATCAGGATCATTTTTGGCCTCTCTTGTCTGACTTTTAGAAGTACCTTGGTGAGTAGAGGCATCGGAGGGAAGGCATAGACTGTCAGGTTTTTCCAGCTGAATGATAGAGCATCCATTTTCCATGCTTGAGAGTGATAAGTCCTTGTGTAGAATTTTTGTTTGGCAATTGTGAGGGGAGGCAAAAAGATCTATGTCTGGGCGTCCCCACTCCCTTGTTATCATGTTGAACACTTGTGGATTTAGCTTCCATTCGTGACGATCCATGGGATTTCTGCTTAGATCGTCTGCCAGTGTATTTTTTGTTCCTGGCAGGAATTGTGCTTGCAGATGTACCTGGTAGGTCAGTGCTGTGTTCCACAAAGTCATGGCTTGTCTGCATAGGGGGTAGGAATGCATGCCCCCTTGCTTGTTTATGTACCACACAACTGTGGTATTGTCCGTTTTTATTAATAGTTGTCTTGGATGTATTAGGTCCTTGAAGGCTGTTAGGGCATTTTGTAGAGCTAGCATCTCTTTTTGATTGATGTGAAGATGCATTTGTTCCTTGGGCCATGTGCCCTGAGTACATTTTCCTGCCAAATGTGCTCCCCAGGCATAATCCGATGCATCCGTTGTTATTGTCTGCCTGGCAGTTGGTAAGTTGAAAGGCTATCCCTTGTTGTGGTTATTATTCCCCTGATTATTCTCATAAGTTGAAAACTCATAGGTTCATACTAAGCTAACTGCCCTTGCAAGGCATTTTAAGCCTAGCTAATTATCCCTTGTGAGACTCAAACCCTGCACCTTGTGTTTGTAAGGCAAACACCTTAACCATTAGGCCATCCTCCCAACCCTGGTGACAAGCCTGGGACCATCATCGAAACACCTGTTGTAGGCAGGGGATCAAGGTTATGATTGTCTCTAGGCTGTGACAATGCGGAGTCCAAACACTTTTTAGATACCATTGTAGTTTTCTAATATGCAGCTTTGCATATGGAATTAGTAGAATGCAGGATGCCATGAAACCCAGGGCCTACAGAATTTTTCTTGCAGGGAGCTGGGTCTTTTTTGCCATCATTTGAAAGTAATGTGTCAGTTGCCTTTGTCTGGCGTGAGATAAGCCATCTGGGCAGTTGTATTTAAGCTTGCACCCAGGAATATTATCTCTTGAGAGGGCACTAGTTTTGATTTCGTTTCGTTTACTGTGTACCCTAGGAAAATTAGTAACCTTTTTACAAAAGCCAGGTGCTTTAGAAGAATGTCCTTGCTCTCTGCTTGAATAAGGCAGTCGTCCAAGTAGGGATATATTTGAATTCCTTTTTGTCTGCAAAGTGCAATTACTGGTGCCAGGCATTTTGTGAAGACTCTGGGCGCAGTAGATAAGCCAAAGGGCAGTGCAGAGAATTGGTAATGCATTGAGCTGGCTATAAATCTGAGGTATCTTCTGCACGATTGTCTGATTGGGACATGCAGGTATGCCTCCTTGAGATCCAAAGTAACTAGCCAAGCCTCCTTGCCCAGCATGGGCAGAAGTTGTAGTGTTAACATTTTGAATTTTGGAACATCCAGGAAGGTTATTTAAGATTGACAGGTCCAGTATTGGTCTCCAGGCTTTGTCTTTTCTGGGTACTAAGAAAAGTCTTGAGTAAAAACCTTGTCCCTGTTCTTCTTGTGGAACTTTTTGAATAGCTCCCATATCCATAAGAGCAGCAATTTGTTTTTGTGCCTCTGTCCATTGGTTTTGTGGTAGGTTTGGCATACCTTTTAGTTTTGGAAGCGTGTGGAAGTGGAACCTGTACCCCTGAGAAACTATATTCAGCACCCATTGGTCTTGGGTGATCATGTGCCAATTGTTTGAGAAAAGTGCTAGCTTTCCCCCTAGGGGTGCTGTCAACTGGTAAGAGCTTGGCATTTGCAGAGGGAAGTCATTGTGACGGTTTCCTATAAGGTTGTGATTTGTCTTCTCCTCCTTTGGGGGCTGAAGCTCCCCATTGTTTAGGTCTGTAGGAGCTTTGGGGCTGAGATCTGCCTCTTGGGCGTCTGTATCTGCCTCTTTGTGGCCTGTCTGACACTGGGAAAGGACCAATTTTTTGAAGGCCAGTTTCTGCTAAATCTAGGTGGTTGAACCTGTAAGAAATCTTTCACCGTTTGCATTGACTTTGCTTTATCCTCTATTTTCTTTAACACCTCTTCTGCCTTAAAAGTATCATGCTGTAGTGGAGCATTCAATAATTTTACCTCAACATGGTCAGGTAAACTTTGTTCTTTCAACCATGCATGTCTTCGAATAACTGAGCCTGTAACTGCGGCTCTACAAGAAGTCTCTAATGAATCAAAACCACATTGCAGAGTATGCTTTCCCACTTGTTCAACTGCATGCAATAATTTCTGCATTTCTTTACTGTCAGGACTTTATGTATTTGTAACCATTTTCTGCTTTAACAATGAGATGAGATACCGTTGATATTTAAGCATGTGAAACTGACAGTTTAAAGCTCTTACAGCTAAAGTAGCAGAAGTGTAAACTTTTTTCCCCCATCTGTCCATGGCTCTGGAATCCCTATCTGAGGGGACAGGATTTTTGGCAGTGGAAGCTTTAACCCCTTTAGGACCCCAAGAAATTGTTTCTGGGTCTGCAGCAGGGTTTTTGTAAAGACCCTGTAGTACCTGTCTGGCTTTACTGGTGCAGGGGGTAAAGAATCTGGAGACAGACTGGATTCAGAAAAAACATCATCTACAATATCAAGCACAGAGGGGATTAGCCAGGGGCCTGTGTTGAGGTAATAAAAGGAAATCTCTGAGTCTTTTCTTGGATTCTGAGTAATCTTGGCTCTCCCAGTGGAAATGTTCCCTCATGGTGTGCAGGGTTTCCCCAAAAGAGTAATCCTCAGGCGGTGAGGCTGAAGGAATGGTCTCTTCAGCATCAGAGTCCTCATAAGGAGGGAGAGAATAGCCCTGATCAGAAGAAGAATCAGAAGAAATGGAAACCTGATCAGAGGATTCATAATCAGTGTCTTGCCTAGGCCTTTTGTCAGGAGGGGGATGGGAGCCCCTGATTAAAGTAATAAGGTCTTCGGCCATTTTAAGCATCTGTTTCTTTGGCATGGATGACTGTTCTGGAGAATGCTGCACTTGTTTCCTTGTCTTTGACTTTGTTTGCTGCTGTAGTAGCCTTAACTGTAAGCTGTGAAGGTCTGAAGACATCCTCAGAAGCCGGTGCCTGCTCAGCGGCTCCGGACCCATCTGAGGGTACAATTTCCGTAGGCCCAATACCTTGAGTTTCCACAGGCCTCGGGGCCTCCACGTGGCTGTCGGTTACGGCCTGTGGCTCTGAGGTAGCGAGTGTCAGGGCCTGCGAAAGCGCCTCACTGAGAACCGGAGACTGGCCTAGAAGAGGCTTCGTCGTCGGTTTTGGACTTCGGATGCCTGTCTCCTTCTTTGTCTTTGCGTTTTTTAAACATTCCGGTCGTCGGTTGATCGACGGCATTATATAATTAAATCTTCGTCCAAAATAATGTAAAGCAAAATCAAACCGACATTTAATAGTGCGTTTACTGAATCTAGCGCAAAACCGACAACTAGTGACATCGTGATCAGGGCCAAGGCAAGGAATGCAGTAAGAGTGAAAGTCCTTATGAGGTATTTGCTTCCCACAAGAAATACAATTATTACCTTTTACTGACATCGGTCTGGAGCAAGAAAAAGTTTCCCCAATGGGGTACCTAGCTTTATTGAAGACTTCGGTTCTGAAATTCAACTTTGAAAATCTCAGGAGTCGGCCGACCGGCACTTGTGAACTGCTTCTGCTTCAGGCACCGCGCAAGAAAGACTGGAGAAAATGGCGTAGGTTGCAACTTTTATACCCCTGGCACACTGACGTCAGGGAAGTGGCGACAGCAACCAACGCCAGACCAAGACTTTGGAATTCGGGCCGACTGCGGGTCGCCTGCCAGCAGGATAACCCAAGTGTAGTGACTGCAACAGTGAAACACGATGAACATCAGGAAATTCATCCCTGGTTTGGCACCTATGTTGGTAAGGGTGCCCTGCAACCCTGCAGTGGCAAAACCAGTCCTGGACTTAGAAAATAAGAGTAAATTGTAATGTTTAGTGAAAGTGTGGACAGAAGTCCAGGTAGCTGCTTCCAGGATGTCCTTAGTAGGTACACCTCTTAAAAAAGCTGCTGAGGTAGAGGTTACTCTAGTAGAATGGGTCCTAATACCCTGTGGAGGAACCTTACCATGCTGTAAGTAAAAAAAGTGAATACAATGAGCAATCCACTCAGAAATAATCTGTTTAGAAATAGCTTTGCCCTGAGCTCAAGCAGCAAAACTGACCAACAACTGATCTGACTTTCGAAAAGGTTTAGTCCTGTCCAGGTAAAATCTAAGTTGTCTATGCACATCCAGGGAATGTAGTAACCTTCCGGGCAAGAAAAACTGAGGAAATGGTGTCGGCTGCCTTCCTTTGTCCCGGACGTCCTGACATCAGGCTTAAACCGAATGCAGCCAACGTCATATACCAAGGACTTTGGTATTCTGGCTGACTGTGGGCTTCCGGGAGCCGGATAACCCATTTGTGAGGACTGCAACAGTGAAACACGATGAACATCAAATATTACTGCCGCAGAACAGGTCACTACTAAGGAACCAGGACTACCAAGGGACACTTCCTCTGTACTGGAATGAAGCTATTTGGTTAACATCAGGTCAAATACCAAAACAGCAGCAAAAAACTGAATATTGCACAGAGTGGTAAATGGTACTTGCAGCAATTCCTCAAGCAGGTCACAAGATTAAGAAGAGTTCATAGGGTGGCAGTCCATACACAAGCAACAGCACCCAGCTGTCAATGTACAGAAACATCAAAATCCTCGCATGAATGGGTAATGCCTTCACCCTTTGACACTTATAATCCTGGAGGGGATCTAACAGGAGTGCTCTCAATCTGAGGCAATTTCTACACTTCTGAAGGGGTGCAAAATCTTACTCCTCTGAAGACGCAGCAGGGTACATCTACAAAGCAAAAATGTAAGGGCACAGTACACAACACAGCAATTCAGAGACCTCCGCTATAGGAAAACTCACATCATCTTGAAACTAACAGTATTACACAAGTTCCACTTATTGGTAAGTCAAGGCAACTATTCCCCCTATTAAACTTGGCCAGGATATGTTCCTACTGATTTAGAGACAGTATTTCTTTTCAGTGCTGACTGTCAATTTTTCCTTTCCATAACTTCAAGAACACCCTAGTTGGTAGTTCCCCATCAGCAACACAGAGAGTATCCCATACCCTTAAAATATGAATGTTACTGTCACAGAAGGGTTGGAAGTGTGGCTGCACAAACATGGTTCCCACTAGTATTTGATGTGATGGACAATAGTGGTTTAGTGTGAATAACAGTAAGGCACATCACATGAGCAGTTTCCATCAATTGTGTGGGCGTCTTTACATGAAGCCAGGCTATGAAGAGTAATATATGTGAAACAAAGTACTGAAATTAACTACTTTTTGTCCCCAAAAAACATTCAGAAACCTGTTAACTTTCAAGTCCACCAACAAAACAAAAACACATCCCTGGCACTCTCATGATACTCTTACAACACCAGATTAATAAAATTTCAGAGTTCTTTACACCAAATGCACCCTTATCCTGAATGTGCTGTTTTTCATGGGAGTCAACTTCAAAGAAGTATGTTCTTTAGCAAATATAGAATAGAAGGGAACACAAGTTGTGATCTTGGTCCACAGTCTTAGCCAAGCTAGATTTTTAATCCAAAATGGAATCTGACAGTTTTTTTTTATTTATTTACTGTTCGTGTGCCCTACCATTCATCAGTATCCAACTGCAATCTTTGTAAAAAAAAAAGTGAAGAGATAGTGGTGTGTCAGTATATTGTCACCCTAAAGGTGTAGGAAGCACATTCCCAATGACACGACATGTAATCCTCACAAAGGAGGTGTAAAGGCATCAATACAGTACATTTATACAAGCTATGATGCACACACCCTCCCCCACAGAAAATCTGGTATACTTCTTGGTCACTACGCCTTGAGATAGAGCCCTAGGCCTCCACAGCAGGCTGCAGCCAGGTAGTAAACAAGCCCACACCTTCAACCTCAGAGGACAACTGGCTAAAGCCAGTTAATCCCCCCTGTCCTCTGCCATCTGGTTCATTACTTAAACATGAGTCACCATTCCTTCAAATCGGAAATGCCATTCTGTGGCAGCAGACAGCAAATGGTAAATCAAATGCCTATTTAAGACAGATATCAGCAATTTCCATCATAATGACTACACCATCATCTCTCAAAGCATGACCTGGCAGTTGCCAAGAGTGGCAGAAAGCACAGCCTCTACTTAAACTACAAAACAGCAGTTATGGGTGGGCTGAGGGAACTACACAGCACTTGGAAAAAGTACTGTATCAGCTAGCTTACTCCACGCGTGAGTGGAGGTGAAGGATGTTGGAATGCAAAGGCAGAGTCCCTTTGGAGGCTGTGACTTCTAATCATCTACCTTGTAAATACAAAAAGTAAAAACAAAAATCTTTTGGGAGGACAACAGATGTCCACAGTACTTAGGTCTTCAGTGATTTCAATAAAGAAGTAAGACATCCAAAAGCCTTGCAGAAAACCATCCCTTTTAGTCAAAATAAAGGCATGTAAAGTAGACCTGCATAACATGACAACTGCAGATAATGGTGTTATGTCAGCAGACTGCGAGATCCAACTTTAATGTTTTGATAACAGACCTGCAAGGTTAGCAACAGATGCATGTCATTCCCTGCCGTCTTCCTTTCCCATCTGTGTTCCCTTTTGCTTTGACATCTCCAAGTGTACATAATAAACAACATGTCTGGCAGTTGACGCAGTGTTTTAATATTATGAGCTGTTAAGCTGCTTCCTGTGGTCCAGGGTTTGCTTCTCTAAGCCTCCACTTGTCTAACTGTGCAACTCTGAGCAAATCGCTTAACTAGACAGGGATCCAGGGTCAAGTCTGAAAAAGCTCCACTGGGATTAGTGTTCTACCCCAGTTAAATAAAACATTTTTATTAGATTGTGACTAGAAAATTATGAAACTGGCAATTCTGGGAAATAATGGGGGAGGAACATTTAAACTACTAAATGTTGCTGCTGCACAGACTTCTTTACTAGTTTTTATCCTGCGTGATTTTTACCTTTCACAAGAGCTCTTTTGTGGCAATATGCCAGCTCGATCACCAGATCAGTCTGTTCCCAGAACCACTCCTAGACTGCAGATACAACCAGTAACTCCACCACTAGAAAGTACGTGATTATTGCACAGCAGGATGTTCTACCTGACCCCCCCCCCCACCAACTCATCAACCACAAATTTTTCACAGCATCAGCCTGATGTCCATGACATGGACTGAGGGATGCCTCCCTCTTTGTAGCCAAATCAGGAAAATAATTCCTTAAAAGAATAACTGAAATGTCTAATATCCTAGAATATATATTTTTGATTGACACTACGACCTAGTGAATATAGTAATCAGACATAAAACAGCTTAATCTTGCAGACTGTAAGCCAGATTCTAAGGACTTTAGCTTGTGCAATGTGCAAATCTCAGCAAGTCACTTAACCAGAGTATTCCTGGAGCACTCCTTAAAATAGGCATCTCTGCCTAGTGGGACTTACCTTTTTACCAAAGGACAAAGCAGATCAGCAACCTAAGGGAATAAACTGTTAATTATAAACTCAATCACTTCAATGTGCAAAACTCAGTTACGAGGCCAGCCGTGAAACATGAAAGTGAATGAACGTAAGAGGAAAGGCATGTATTAGGCATAACATGCATTATCATGAAAAAATGCATCACAAAAAATAGTCAGGCAGTGCTAATACTCCTTTCCTTAATCATGCCCTCAAATGGGTAATGATTGTTGCCATTCTTACTGCCAAAACTCATCTTTCCAAATCACATAAAACATAATGCCTGCTTGTTTCCACCCTAGCTACTACCTTGCAATGACCATATCACAGACCTTGTTGTTTTACAACTGTACTCTGTGACCCTGCAGGCCACTGTCACCAACAGCTTGTCATACGCAACTCCTATGCTTTCTATGAAGAAATGCATGCTAATGGTATTTCACTCAGACCCATTCCAGCCTTCTGCAAGTCCACTGAATTTCTTATAATCCATACTACAACACCTTAGCTGCATATACCGTGACAATAAAAACTACATCTGGAATCACGTCACTTTCCAAGGAAAAAAATCAGCCTTCTTGATAAGTAATTTGAATTTTTTCCATGGGATAGTGCAGTAATTTCTTTTGATATTATGCATTACTGACAAGTGCATGATTACACAATACAGTTTGCCACTACATTTGGGAAGCCTTTACCTTAGGATATTTACAGTGATGCTTCTTAATTGTGAATTCTACTATAAACTCTCCACAAAACACAACTATAACATCCACCTGGTATTACCTAGTTGTATTCTCTCCAAGTGAAAATGTAGCCACGACACACATTTATGGCACCAGGTTAAGAATTAAAAATGTGCATTTTTTTGTTCTGAATCTCTGCACACTGCTTCTACAGACCCTTTACTGCCATGTACGTTTACTTTACTACACCCACAGTGGTACTGATGCTGTGTCTAATTTCCCTGTGGTGCTGCTTACAACCAGTTTTGGCATCATAAACTTGAATACCTAAAATCTGTGTGTGACTACACACTGCTATTTCAATATTAAAATATTTTTACAACTAATTTGCTTTTAATGAATTAATGCAACTGTATAGACAGAGTCTCAAGATAAAACAAATACAAATCTCATAAAGTAAATCTCGTAAAGTGTTCCTCATGTATTTTCTCTGTAATAATTAGCTCCTATATAGACTGTTATGACCATTCTGCATATATTACTTACACTGCCCAAATCATGGCTGAAAATGATCCACAACAGTGTACCTACCTGGTAAATGAATTAAAATAAAAGGAGTCCTTCACATTTGTAAGTGACTTGGCATCACTTTTTCAGTCTGTTGCATCATGGAGATACAACAGTCCTTCATAATGTGTACCAGTGAAGCCAGCTACACGCTTTAAAGCATGGTGACTGCAATATGGAAACATGCAGAAATTACATCAAGATAACATTTCATTGTAGAGAAACTTCCTACAGACACTTATGTCAACGACATCATCCAAGAGCCTGACACACAGTGTGATCAATGACATCATCAAAGAACCTGACAGAGTGTGATTGCCGCAGTTGTGGAGGTCAAGAAGGGAACAAAACAAGGGAAAAATATAATGCCATGCCTCTTAAAAAAAGCAAGCTTTAAGACCACTTCCAGGAGTACTATAAAGGCTTACTACAGGAAGTCCAGAGTCTGTCTGCCTTGCGATGCTCTTGACTGGGGAAGAACTAACAGCTCCGAGACAGAACTTTCTTAAGAGTACATATGGAACACACAGGTCTATGGTAATGACTCTAGGAGCAGACCTGGACAACCGGCCTTAATACACAAGTCAAGGCCACCAAGACAGCACCTGCTGTGTTGGACTCTCTCAAAAATGTTTTCAGACGTAGGAAAGGCAGTACTACCTGACACTTTGGGTCCTCATACTTTTTGGGATGTTTGTATTTTTTGGGGGGTACAGGGTAAGTAATAGAAAAAAAAAGACAGAGAGGGAAACTGAAAAGGAAGCCAGGGGAAAGATGACCAAAAAAGAAGAGCAACTCAGAAGAAATGATATTTTCAGAACTGCTTGCCACAGCATAAATGGGACTGGCATAGTCTTACAAACTCTTTGTTCCTTTTGTCTTCATACTTTTGGTAATACATGCCTGGTGATAAACACTTGTCTATGCCTGTTTCACAGCTACTGGGAAGACGCTACCCATTAACGTTCCCTTACTTCCAGACAAGAAACAGCACTTTCAAAATTAAAGTGGGTTATATGGAAACAGACTATGGAAGCGGAGATAAATGTCTTTTTTTCTGTAGATTCTTCGACCTAAGAATCTGGGAGCTCTGACAACTTTTTCAGAGCCTGGTTCACATGTAAGGACCAGAACTGGAGCCAGTGAGACAGTTAATGACCCACAATCCGAACCTAGCAATGTTAACCTTGATTAACAGATTTTTCCATTTACGCATGTTAATGTACTTGTGCTTACATCTTTTTTTTCATTTGTATTTCAATTCTTTTATCCTTGGGCCAAGCCTGAAACTGGTTATGTGTGAGCAGGATTCTACTCCACTTAAGTGTTAAATAAAATAATAAATTATCTTGCCTACCCCATTCAAAACGGATTTTCATTCTTCTGCAGATTTGAGAGATACTATGACCTATGTCAGACTCAACAGATCACACAGGAATCTGCCCTGGAATGCTAGCCCTGTTCTGTTATATCCAGTATTAAAACCTGTGCTGCTTTACACCTGCAAAAACATGTGAAAGAGTGAAGGAGTGAAGGAGTGAAAGAGTGAAGGAGTGCTGCTATCATTGAGAAAGTCGCTGAAGCATTAGAGAGCAGTCATGAAGGTCATGTTGCATACCTGGATCTGGCTAAGGCCTTTGAAACGTTCCCTGTGTTGGAATTGTAAATAAGCTTAAAGGCCTACATTTAGCCCCTTATACTGTAAAACTGATACCAACCTGCCTGACAGATCAAACTCAGATAACTAAAGTAGCAGGTCCCACCTCAGACAGCAAACATGACTAGTGGTGTTGCCCTGAGGCCTTTCTTTGGCAGCTACTTCTTGGATCCAAACCACTAACTCAGACATACATGTAACTAAATTTGCCAAGGACAGCAAGCTGGGCTTTGTTTGCTCAGCATCTGATACAGTGTTACTACTGCAAAGGTCAAACTATACAAGTCAATGATGTATTATAAACAGGCTTAAATTAAATGCAAAGAAGTGCAACGCTGTCACCTTTTGTTAATCAATGTCGACAGCAGCTTACCCCTCTCCAAACTTATAAGACCATTAAAGATCTTGGAAACTTCACAGAAAACATCCTGTCCTTCGATCATCACATAGTAACAGTACTTAGGAAATCTTTCTAATAATCTAAACTAATAGCTTAATGTATCTCACTCAGATCATAAGAAATAATCATTCCTCTAAACTCTACCCTGATCAGACAAATTATAGAATACAATACCCTTTTTATTATGCATCTATCCAAACACATCATGCAACTAGAAAGACTTGAGAGGTTCCTAACTAAAACAAATGACCACATATAAGACTCCAGAGGTCCCAAACTAAAAAAGAATGACCACACAAAGACCTTCTCTACCTGCTTGAAACTCTACTTCTATTCTACGTCTCTAAGAGACTCTCGTTTGGTGATTTATGTCTAGTATTCCATGCTGTTATGGACTTGACCTCTCTGATCCACAACTCTACACTCAACTCACACTAAAGACGTCATTTCCATCAACAAATAAATATGACACATGGGAGGGACAGATTTACTATGCAGTACTTTTCTCATCTCCAATATAATTAATATAAAAGAGAGAGAGAGATACCTTCATTCCCTTTAAGGCATAATTTGATGACTGAATGGGCACCCATAAATTCATCCCAGATCTGACATGCTTTACCCTCTTGGTGGCAAAAGGTGCCTTGTGAAGGTGGGTACTGGCTAGGTGATTACGATCCATCAACAGATTCTGCCTTTTGAAGTTTATGAATCTAGGAGTTGAGAGAAAATACCCCGAGTAGGACCCAGACAACCCAAGTCTGAATACTAGCACAAGTACTGAAATAGCCAGGTGGGGAAGAGGGTATTGAATGGCTGATGCTGGTTCAGCCATCAAGCACTGACTGTTGATTTCAATACCACCTTGTCTGTCCCTGAAGCTGCTACTGCTACTGTGTGCTGGTATGGCAGTTCTGACTAGGGGAGATAGAGTACCTGGTCATTCAGTACAGAGCACATCAATTTGACTTTATACTGTTTTGGTTGGTTCTGTTCCTTGGAATCAAGAATAACTGTATTGGATGGATTCCTTTACACTTTCTGTTGGGAGTGACATTTGCACTTGCTCCCTAATGACATACACATAAAAAGACTGCCCTTACTGAACAACAGCAATCAGAAAACTAACTCTCTGTCCCTTAAACTACTAGTGCTGCGTGTGCTGGCAGTGTTGACCTGAACAGGGATTTGAGTATCTGGTGGTGCAGGACACATCATAACAGTTAAATTCTGAACTGTTTTCATTGGTTCTTTTCTGAGGGATTCCCTTACGCTTTCTGATAAGAGAGATATTTCCATTTGATCCCTAAGGGCAAGCACATAACAAAGACTGCCCTTAGGGAGCAACTGTGACCGATTTTGTGGACAGGTGTGACTGGTTGAAAGGTTAGAGAGAAGGACAGAATCAACTTAAGTCAACTTTCTTAAGACAAAAAAGAAAAAATTTTGGTAATTGTAAAATAAGACAAAAATGGGGTGTTTAACAGATAAAAGACTATAGAATCTGAAGCACCAAAATACACAAACAGGCAAGACATATGAATTATACGATCACCTGTGGTAGCTCTAATCATTGCAAGTGGACATACTGAATTCTGCTGCTGGTGGCGTCCCGTTAAATAGCAGGTAATTCATCATTATGGTCACTAACAATAAGGGAACATAACCTTTACACTCTAAAGTGCAAATATACATGTCAGTGGATTCCAGACCGTGTATCAGCTAACTAAATTAAACCGGTGTCCCAAATAAGTAAACACCACATCTGCTGCAATTCAAGTAGACTTACTACAGTTAAGCAATATACAAACTGGGAAGTTCCAACACACCGTTAAATCAAATACAACTTACAATCACTGCCTTACACACACAAGGCATGGATGAATTTTACTATCTTTACCTGGCAGAAAAGGGTTATTTAAACAATTCAAGACTTGGAGGATGCTAACAGAAAACAGCTCAATCCTACCAAACGAGGGAGAAAAATTATAGTGTCAATACTGGCTTAAATTATACACAATAATGAAAATGCATACAAAAATATCAGCAGATGAAAGCTTACAGGTCGACTTCGATTATTTGTGCTTGGAGTATAATAACTTGGAGAACCAATTGAACTAGTACAGATACAGAAAAGATAATTCAACAAAAGGATCTGTTGTCTCAACAGGACCAGTCAATAGAAATGCAAAGTATGCAGATAAAACAAAAGCTTAGCAAAAAGAAGGCACGGCCACGTGATGACTGTGGCGGGACTTGGATACAGAAAACCAGTATGGGAAAAAAAACACAAACAGGTACACTCAAGAGGAAAATAATTTAACATACAATACAAAAATGGAAGGCGCGTAAAGCTTCTGGTGACCTGAATATTTGCACTAAATGGCTTACTATGGCATAACAGCAATTCTGATTTAGAGAACTGCCCTTTACAAAAAAAAAAAACGACATAACCAATTAAAATAAAAAAAAAAATAGTTGCTGGAAAGCAAGAACACTGAAAGCAACAGTACAGAGAAAGTGTGATGAATTGAATGAAATGTTAACATTTTCAGTGCTGAAATGTGTATAAAATGCCTTATGAAAAATAAGGAGAGATCAGGTAACAGTTACATGTCTTACAGCCTATACCCTGAAGAGATCAGGTAACAGTTACAATGTCTTACAGCCTACACCCTAACAGATATAGATGATGCAGTAAAAAAAAAAAAAAAAAACTATTAATTAGCACACAGGATGCAAAGAGATGAATGCAGCAGCAAAAATTACTATTTAAGGAAAAAGTCAAAGAATGAGGTTATTTCTGTTAAACAGGAAATTATCAACTTCTGTAAAGAAAGAGGAATTAATGTTGCATTTAGTCCTTCTTCAAGACACTCAGATTATGTCAAATTGCGAGTGAAATGAACAGTGAGTTACGGAGGTTATTACTTAGAAATCCTAAAAAATACACATTTCTTTGAGAAAACCTTATCTCAAGAAATAAGTGCAATTTGTCCCTAGTAAAAGTTAAGTTGTGAGGAAAATAATTCTGGACTCAGATATGACATATCCGGTTAAATATTTTTCGAGATATAGCTGATCAGACTATAAAGAGCACACAGATCATGCACACACACTAATTAAAGAATGTATGGCTGTAGGAATTTTGACTTAGCGAAAGTATAAGGAAAAAAACTCCCATTACTGTAAAACAATACACGGTACCACAATTACAGAAAATAAATGTGGGGTGTCTTGGTACAAGTCAGTCCAAACTGGAGTTAAATAATGTCTTACGAGGAAAAACTAGTCACAACGGCTCTAACAGCATAACCATCTTGTACCACAGTAATCTTTTACAGCACTCAAAGTTAAAATGATAGGGGGGGTGGACTTTATTACTACACTTCTGAGTACTATGCCTGGACAGAAGGCAATAAATACTGCAGCATTCCATTAGCAAGACAGAACACCCCAAGATAGCTTCCACAAAGAAAGAATGTAATCAAACACTTGAGTCCTTTCTTCAAGGATGGCTACATTCAACATGTTAAGTCTAATACAAGACAGGGTAAACTCTGGATGGCTTACTGGCTAGCCCACATACAGATGTAAATAAACATATCTCCAACTACATCTCTAGACCACTTAGCATAACGTGACCAGTTTAAAAAAAACAGGAGGAGAAAGAAAAAAAAAACATCTATGTCTCATTATAAGGTTAACTATGGAGCCAAAAAAATCTTGTTAACATTGAAGTGGAAATGAATTATTAGATTTAACAGCTGACGAAAGTTGGAGCAGTATGTGTTTAAATTAGGCAACTGAATAAGTGGATATGTTCGACTTTCAGTTTAGCGACTAAATGTAATGAAAATAAATGCTCCATACTGGAATACATGACAGAGTCAATACTAGGAAAAAGAAAATACCACTGGAAAAATCTATAAACTGTATCTGGCAGACAGCTACATAAAATGATATTAATTTTAAATGCTTATTGAATGGAATTGAAGAGGGATTATAAAACAATGTTGTCGTCTAAATGCACTCCAGACAATGATGATGATACCCATTTGTTAACCAGACAGGTCCACTGGACACGCAGTCCTTTTTCAGTGGAGACCTGGGAGCAAAGTCTGGTTAGGTGACTTGCTCAAGGTCACACAGCAGGCAAATAAGGCCACAGGGAATCAAACCCTGTACCACAGTAACTACAGTTCACAACCATAACTCTCTGCAAACATATTTCAGGGCTTATTGTCCTAATAGTAAACAGACTAACTGAAGACACAACAGAGACACTGGTGCATAATTTGTTGCTAAATAGGTAAGTGACAGTTCCAAAAAAGGAGAAAATGTTTGTGGAGTCCAGTCTTAGAATGTCTTACTATAAAGGAGAAGTTGCTCTCAGAGTCCCTTAAGAAAATCAAGGCACATTGTTCAGTTGGCCCTAATACCCAGTTAAACTTTTATCCTTCAGAAATTCCAAGTGGGTATGTTTCAGGAATCTGGAAAGAGGCTACTATTATAGGTTCATATTTAATAAAATGATGTTTGTTTTTGCCTCTGGTGTGGTTTGATTTATTTTATTTTTAGTACTTTAGTACCTTTGGCTGTTTTTTGTTTGCTTAATCTTTAGAAGGACCCTGAAGGTAATAAAGAAGTAACTGAAAGTAAAACATTTTTTTATTTGTATAAAAAAATGAATGATGCAATATTGTAAACAAGTTTCATAATAATGTACAGTCTGGTATTTTAGATGTTACGTGGGAGGAGTTTATCAGTGATTGTTGTATACCTTTAAGATATTAAGCAAGTACCTATTTAGGTGCAAGATATACCAGCTTTACACTGTATGTAACAAGATAACGACTGGATAGATGCAAATTTAAATTAATATAATAATGTGATCTTGGTCTGCTGGTATGTGGTTGTAAAAAAAGAAAAAGGTATTGATCATATTACATATAAAATTAAGGTAATTTCCCCTGTTTTTTACAGAGGTAGATGTCTAGATTGATGCCCTTGGTTTAAGCCATCTACAAATGTTTTAAGCAAATGGGTTTGAAAAATATGACAATGATTAAATGAACGGGAAATGGTTAAGTTTACTGCATCAGCAAAGTTATTAGTTTTTTTTTTTCATTAGCAAATGCTCTTATTGAGAGACAAGATGTTAACAGATGCGTGCAGTTGGCCTTAGGACGTTTATACATTGTGTTGAGTGAAATTCACAAATATTCCTTTGTGCATCTGAAAAGTTGTTAGCAGTTTTTTTTCTTGTTGCTGAAAGCTCATCTCCAAGTAAAAAACAAACTGTAGGGGCAAGCAGTGAACCTTGAGACATTTGAGCATTCTTTACTGAGAGAAATGTAACATTTAAAGGTTCAGCAGTGTGCACATCAGTGAAAAATAAATAAAAATTGAAACTGGGAAATGAATAAGAAGTAGTAGCCTTTCCAACAGGATTAGTACTTTAATGCATGTAATAGAACAGAGCACAGTTTAGTTTATTTAAATATAGCCAGTGCACTCTTTCTTTGTGCAAAAGTTAATGTTTCTGAAAGTGGGAGGGGAACAGAGATAAGAAAAGAGAGCAATCAGTGTACATGGGGCACAAGTCTGTGACATCCTCTTTAAATGGATAACTCTACTTTTAGATTAGGTAATTTCTGCGGGTAAAGCCATCCATTTGGGTCAGCTACTCCTGTCTAGAGGAATAAATGTCAATTGCTGAAAATGTACATAGTTTTGTGTGTGTGTTCCAAGTTAAAAGAGGATGGGGTTCTGAAGTTTATTTTTTTGTTTGAGTGTTTTCTTTGAAGCAAAAAGTCTTGAAAATGAGACACAGATTCAAATGCAGACAAGAAAGAGCAACTGCATAAAAGATCATCATACCACACATTAGTGTGTGCATGTAAGCCTAATGTTGGAAAGATGCATTCAGAAGAACTATAATGTATAATATGTGAGAGTATTAACTTTCTATAATAATGGCTACTCTGTTCATATTGTCATGGAGTGTAAAGGGAGGCTGGTGTAATGGTTAAGGTTATATATATAACCTTATAAACACAAGGTACAGGGCTTGATTCTCATACGGAGTAATGGGCTAGGCTTAAAATGGCCTGCAAAGGCAGTTAGCCTAGTACTAATCTATGAACCTATAACAATACATATTGGCAGTTTCAGTGATGCAAAAGGTAGCATACTCATCTTTGGCACATACGGGTGTGAGTTCTATACCCACACCAGGTAGATGGATTACAGACACTATAGTGTGGCATAATGGGGTGCTGCACTCCAGGGTTTGTCATACTTCAGATGAGATGTTAAACCAAGGTCCTATCTGCTTGAGCTAGCGGTAGCTCAGGTGGATGCAAAAGATCTCATGGCACTTAATACAAAGAGCAGGGAAATTCCTCAGTGCCCTAACTTCCCGGTGCCTTAATTAAATTCCTCCCATCAGTATGAATACCATTTCTAATCAGAAAAAAGCCATTAATTTAGTGGGACTAATCAAGTCAAGAAAAGTATAAACAAAAAAATAAATGTTGTTGTGTCTTTCAGCTTTTCCCAGTTAGGGGTCGCCACAGCGGAACTCCGTTCCGCTAATGATTGGCAGTAGATTTTTACGTGCCGAGTTGCCAGCCCGGACGCATAACCTTCAACAAAGGTACGCCCATTAACTCATGTCTCCACACAGAAGACGCTCTAGCTGAGAATCGAACAGGACAACGTCTTACTGTGAGGCGACAACGCTACCGCAGCACCACCACCGCAGTACCATAAACAAAAAAAAAATATATATATAATCAAATATGAGAAAGACAGTTCTCCACAACAGAGTTGTTAGGCAGGGGAACAACTTTACAAGAAGCATTTTACACAATTGAAAGCTTTGAACAAATTAGGAGTGCTGGACAGATTTTTATGGCAGCAAAGCCTTTTTGGTGAGAAAAGGAAGGTGGGCTCTTATATGAGCCATATCTGGGTTTTGAGATGCTGTTTAAACTGAAACAATGAAATATACTGAGACTGTGAATGTGTATCTACAAAATACAAGAATACAAATTACTATTTTCATTCTGGAAAACTCCTCACAGAATGCTTTTGTACATAGCATACAAAGTGCTGTTTTCTAAATGTATGTGTATTTGTTACTTGTATTCTTATCATGTTATGTACTTTGTTGTTTTCAGTAATCCCCAGCTGAGACTGAAATAGGTCCTTTGTGATCAGTGTTCTACGTCAGTTAAGAAATTCAAATAAATAAAATAAATACATTTACTTTCTACAAGAAACACATTTGGTAACTTTAGAAACTGAGGTCTACATCTGATGCCCACAGAAATAAAATTCTACAGCCAAACATTAGACAACAGAACAGAAAATGAATATTCCCAGTGAGATGCTTGATAATCTGGAAGGCAGGCCAAACTGATGGATTTATAATAGGTTCATAGGTAGGTACTAGGCCATCTGCCTGAAGGCATTTATAAGCCTAGCTAGAATGTGTTGACTTATGCTGCCCTTTAGATTAGTTCCCTGTGCCTCTGTCCAGCAGAACCACTGAAGTGATCCCTGGGGTATACTTTCTGTTTCCCATCCACTCATCAAGGTTTCTCTTGAAGAGGGTTAGTGAGGAGCTCTGCTTAATTGTAGATTGGAATCTTGTTCCAGAGCATGGGAAGTCTCTGGGACAGGAATCTATCCCTCCAGCACGTCCTATTTATTGTTGTGGTGAGGTTTAGATCCCTAGAACGTGTGGCTCGAGGGGATATAGTTTTCTTTAGGTGGAGCATGTCCATCAATTCTGGGTTGGACATGACCTTGTATATCAGGCAGAGATCACCTCTGAGTAGGCGGTATGCAACCGAGTACAGCTGGAGTTTCTTTAGTCGAGCTGCATAGGGCATCTGTTTGAGGCCAGTGATCCTCTTGGTGAGGTACTTCTGTGGTCTTTCCAGCTGTTACAGGTGTCTTGTAAGGTACATCCCAAATGGGGCGTTGTACTCTATGACGGGTCTGATGAGTAATGTGTAGAGGGGCACAATGACCTCTTTTGATCTGGATGCAAACCCTTTTATGATTAGGTGGACCACATAGAAAGATTTTCTAACCACTTTGGCAATGTGATTGTCAAAGGAGAGGTTACTATCTACTTGGGTACCCAGATCCCTTATTACGTGTCCCGTATTTAGGGGGCTACCACCTATGTGGTAGTTTGTGTGTACTATGTTTATTCCAAAGGGGATGACTATGCACATTTTGGCATTTAGCTTGAGGCCATGGTTTTGACACCAGGTATCTGTCTCAGTGAGACCCTTTTAGAGGATGTCGGTGGCAGCTGGAGAGTCAATTATAGCCCCTAGTTTGCAGTTGTCAGCGAACTTGGTCAGCCATAGTCTTCTTGTGCTAGCCTGTACCTCTGAGAAGTATATGCCGAACAGGAGGGGTCCTAGGACTGAGCCCTGGGGAACACCATTTGTAACCGGTTTAGAGTCAGACCTAGCTCCCGCAACTCTTATGTGGGTTCTGTCCATGAGCCAGTTGGCAACCCATCTCGTGACGTAGGGGTTTATGTTCAGGCTGGTGAGCTTGTCTATAACACCTGAATGGGGAATGGTGTCAAAGGCAGTGTTTGGAGGTTCGCAATGTCTCTGTTAATGAGATCCATGATGATGCGCTCCATAGCCTTGCAGACCAAGCTAGTCAGGTTATAGGGAGATAGTTCCCAGGGTCTGTTGTGGCTCCACCTTTGTGGAGTGGAATAACTGTTGCTGTGTGCCACTCTATGGGCACGTAGCCTGTGGAGAGGCTGAGTTTGAACAGTGTGTTTAGGTGAGGAGTTAGTTCATCTTTGAGCTCGTGTAGGATGCAGCCTAGGACACCGTCCGGTCCCATTGATGCTGTGTTTTTGGCTTTGGAGAGGGCTGTTTTAACCTGAGTGTCTGTGAATTCAGGGGCACTACATTCTTCTGGTATGGTTATGGTCCCTTTTGGGGGAGAGAGGGGGTTAATGTTTGCACTGAACCCGTCTGCCAGGATGTTGGCAATATCGGTTGGTTCAGTGTATTTTGTGCCATTCTGCACTAACTCCAAGCAGATCTGAGAATTGCCACTTAGATTCTTGACATAGCTAAAGAATGCCTTGTGGTTATCTTTGCAGTCCTTGGCAATTTTTCTTTCGAAGCTAGCCTTGGATGATTTTATGAGGGATCGTAGTTACCTGATGATGCTGATTAGGGATGTCTTCCCTTCTTGGGATTTTACTCTTTTCTGTACTAGTTTCCTCCTTCTATTGTATAGCTTGTTTATGGCAGGGGTCCACCAGACTGGTTTCGTTTTCTTGGAGGAGTGACTCTTGGTTTTGCTTGGGATAGCATGATCCAAGCATTCATGTATGTGCCCGTAGAGTGCATTTGTAAAGGATTTTGCAGCTTGGACAGTGTTATCCTTTAGCATGGGGGCTTTGAAACTTTCCACCTTGGTCTTAAGTAACATGAAGTTTGCTTTTGAAAAGTTTTTCACAGAGGTTTCTTTGACATGGGGTGGGGGCAGAATGTGGATATCTAGAATTATTAGTTTATGGTCAGATCTAACCAGTGAGGGGTTGACCTCTGGTGTGGAACACTGGTCGCCCATGTTGGTGATGACCAGGTCCAATATGTTGGCACCTCTGGTGAGGGTGTTGACCAGTTGATCCGGGGCATTAGAGTTTATAAATTCTAGGAAATGTTGGGCAAGGGAGTTAGTAGAGTAGTTCTCACAGTTAATGTTTGGGTAATTGAAATCACCCAATATCAGGGCATTTGGTAGGACCTTTATTTTCCTAGTGTTTCTAGAAATGTGGAATGAGGGTCCTGGGACATAGTGGGTGGTCTGTAGCAAGCTACAATTTGGATTGCAGTTTTGCCCGTTGTTAGTTGCACGTGGATGATCTCTGAGGCATCATGCTGTGCCACTAACCTGGAGGTGTGGGTATCCTTGATGAATATGGATAATCCCCCACCTTTTGTATTTCAGTCCGGGTTTTGTGGCTGAAATGTATGGTATGAGTTGTAGCCTGGTAGTGCTGGGGTGCTCCCTGTTACTGCACAAGCAGGAAAGAACTAAAAGAAGAGTTTGTGAATAGATCTCTTATATCACAAGTGTACTGATATGCAAGTGGGAGGGTGCCCATCTACCCAAGAAGGGGAAGGCTGAACAGCTCTGGACACTGGGCCAGGCAGCATTAGGACTTAAAATTAAATCTATGTTTTTGCTTTCCTGACACAGTATAGAGTCAGACACGATTCAGAGAATATGGAAATTCCTTCTACCCGACTTATTTTTCAAATACTTATATTAACAATTCTATTTGTTCACAATCGGTACTGTAGTAAAGCCTTCAGATAAAGGCAACAATGTGATTCTTCTAAATAGTTTAAAAATGAATGTCTGTATGAAACAGTTCTGTAATGTCTAAGTCTACAAGGAATGTACAAAAGGGGATTATTTAAATGCAGGAAAAACCTTTCAGGAGGAAGCTGATTATAGAGTAAAGCTAGGACAGTTCCCTACAAAGGAGTACAAGAATGACTGTGAAAGAACTATGGATTCTGTCTTTTTCGGTGTGTCCACAAAATCCATAACAGCTTAAGTGATGCACTTTTTCGACTGTTTCTTCTCCCAATGGATTAAATTCATCAATGCAACAGCAGGAGGGTAACTAGTGACTTAATCCACGTAATAATGGTTCCCGAGGAGTACAGAATGCAAACGCAGTCATGCAGGCACTGCCAGGTATGAACTTTCAAACACAGCAATTACATAACCTTAATGCTGGTATCATGTCTAGTTCTAGCAGTATTAATTGGAAACCTCCTACACTGAATGACTGGTTAGCAAATGGAAGCGTGGGACAGGAAGTAGCTACACAAGTAGCTGGAGGGAATAATGCAAAAAATAAATTGGAAGAACTGGATAGGAAAATGTATAAAATGAAAAAGTTGCAATGTAAAAATGTTTATTTGAAGGACTGTATTACAAATGGGGTGGTGCCAAAAGGGCTTGGCGTTATCCAGCAGGTCTAATTGAGAACTCAGCCCTGCACAATGATTTAATAGCCATGTTTGATGGGCATGGCTTTGAATTATTAGAACGGCTCATTAAATACAACACTAAAGACATTGATTTGTTGTTGGTTGAGTGTAACTCATTGCAAACACAATTGTTGTCGGAAGCTGACTATGATAGGTACAAGTACGAGCATCAGCGTATTATCAGCGTATTTTCACTAGTATTGAGAACAATATTGTGGAATTAAAAAGAAAGAAAAATAAAAAGTTGGCTAGAGACAAGCATCAATACAGTCAAACTTTTGTCTATCCAAAACCCCCATGTGTTTATAATAACAGTAATAACGGTGAACATTCGCAGTTTAATAATAAAGGAGCGATGTTTGAAGAAAATGAGCAACAAAATGAAAGTGATTTGCATAACGATGACGACTATGAACAATAGTTTCCACCTTTAAGGCAGTCTGAAAGGATCAGGAATAGGAACTATAATTATGGTAACAATCGTGGTAATGGTCCAAATCAGGATTTTTATATCCCTTCCAGAATGAATCAGAGGAGGGGGGGCAACGATACCCAAGGGACGATTATTAACTGAATGTGCTGGTCAACTGAGTTCTATTGAAACTGATGGTACTAATGGTATCTCAGATGAAGTTGGACAACAAAAACCTATGGTTATTTTTAATGAGGCACATGATTTTAAAATTTATAATTTTTCTTGTACGTTTTTTGATCAGGAGATGGCTGATTTCTTAAGCAAAGGTTTGACTTTTGTTCCTGCCTCTGAGGTATGTTTAGCTACTGTACGCATGGATTTTAAACTATTTCTTAGGAAACTGAATTTTAGAATTATGTTTGGTGAAAATCACAACCATTCTGATATGCAATTGCATACCACCAGTACTTTTAATCCACCGTTACATCTGGCTTTAATTTTGTATGAGAAGGCTTGTGAAATTGATATTAGACATCTGTTAAGCAATAAGCATGTCCCTTTGATGGACAATTTGAGTTCTAATGAAAGGAAATTACTTACATTTTTAATGCAACAGAATATTAGAATCATGAAGCCAGATAAGGGGGGTAGACTGGTGGTAATGGATGTTTTTGATTATAATGACAAAATAATGCAGACACTTAACACAGCCACATATGAAGATGTTAGCAGAAATGCACTTAATGTAGCATATGAGATTGAAGTATTTCTTAATAACTTGTTTCTGGACACCTATAATTATTTACACATTATTGCACCTACCATTCCTTGTATTTTTGGCTCACCTAAGATACATAAAGATATAAACAATCCACCACTAAGACCAATAGTGGACGGGTGCAACTCCATAACTTATGCATGTGCTAAATTTTTAGATTGTAAATTGAAAGGTTACTTGGATGGTCAAAAGCAAATCTGTAGAGCTTCTTGGCATTTTCTCAGCCTTATTAATGCAGTTGATTATACAGAGGATATTCTGTTTTTAACGATAGATGTAAAGGATCTTTTCTCTGTGATTCCCCAGCAGGAAGGTGTAAACATGATCGAAGAGTTTCTGTTTGAACAAGGAGTACCACAAATTGACATCAACTTGTATGTTGATTTATTTGAAGTGGTTTTGACCAACTGTTATATTATGTTCAACAATCATTATTATTTACAAAAGATAGGAGTTGCTATGGGTTCACCCTGTGGGACCATTTTTTCCAACTTGGTAATGGCCCAATGGGAACAGAAGCACATATTTACTAGTGCATATGAACAGCATACTGTCCTATATTTGCAATATTTGGATGATATTTTTATTTTATGGAGGGGTGAGCAGCAGGTGGATGATTTTATGGAATATATCAATGATTTTATGGAATATACCAATAATACAACTACATTTTTGAGGTTTACGTACAATGTTGATGGACAGGAGAGTAATTACTTGGATGTAAATCTGAGAAAGGACAAGGTCAACATGAGGTTTGTAGCAAAAATTCACAGAAAACCAACCTATTCGAATAGTTTTCTTCATTATACAAGCTCCCATCTTGTTATTAACAAAAGAGCGGTTATAAAAGGCCAATTGATGCGTTAGTTTACATAATGAATTTCTTGATGAGTGTAAGAATCTTATAAACATGTTTTTGAGTAGGGGCTACCCAGAGGACTTGCTGAATGAATTGTTTCTCGAAGTAAAACAAAAAAGAGAAAATGGTGATTTTGTACCTACTCTCAATACAGATGGATTATTGGTGGAAATGCACAGGGCTAATCAAAACATGAGAACTGATTATGTTAATGCCTTTATAACTACATTTAATTTGCATTTTTTGAAATTAAATACATTTTTAAAATCTGGAGGCTTTTGGATGAGGAATCAATTATTACCAGCAAATTTCAGAAAGGTATTAAAATGATTGCAAGGAAGGGTAGGTATATCAAAAATCTCATTGAACGATGTTACAGGAAAGAAAAAGGTGGGGGGTATGAAAAAGTACGGCATGTGCACTTTTTGTAATTATTTGTCTCAAGGTGAACAGGTTGAAATAAATGGTAAAAAGTATTATATTCATCAGAAATTGAATTGCAAATCAAAAGGGGTGGTATATGTAGCTAACTGTAAAAAAAGTTCTGTGCATTATATAGGAAAAACACAAGAACGCTAAAAGAAAGGGTTTATGAACATTTGTATGCCATAAGGAGGGGGAATTTAGCTGGTGCTTTAGCGAAACATACACAGGCATGTGTTGATCATAATTTCAAATTTTGTGCCATTCAGCAAATTTATGAGCAACCAAGGGGTGGACCCTGGAGTTTAATTTTAGAAAAACTGAATTAAGATGGCAATTATTATTACATGTGCCATTAACAGTATTTTAAGGTTAAAAACTTTGAGTAGATGAACTACTAATTAATAATTAACTTCACTTTTTAATAAGCATAGGTTTTATATTCATTCATTTTTATATGTATATGTCAAAAATTATATATTTCTAGCATAATGTATGTTTAACAGTTTTTTGTACTAACAGTATGCTTACATCATTTCCTTTTGAAGTTGTGATTGGGGGCGGTAACTGTTGGTGTACACTAGTATTTAAAGGATTCTCTGTATTAAATGGTGGTCTGATGAAGTCTGCCATTGAGTAGATGAAAAGTTCTTTACCATTTTTAATGTTTAATAAATTTCTGTTTTAGGAAGTATCCTCTATCTTTTCGCTTATTGGTTTTTTAAGTGATGCACTTGGTAGACTCATTCTTTTCAGTTGTGGTTACTTATCCAACAGCAGTGTTTTTTCCCTACACAAAAGTTTGCAATGATGCATAGAAAAAGTGCCTTCTAAAACAAAAATAGTACAGCCTGCAATCACTTTAGGTCTGTAATGGATATCAGGATAACCAAATAAAAATTAAAAAAAAAATTATCAAACATACAATCACAAAATCATAATATCTAGAGTTAATTCTCTTAATTAATTAGTTTTGATTAAGTTCCAAGACATTAGGAATTAAAGTGCTTATCTCTTTATATGCATATCATACCCTCCTTAATCTTAAAGGTACAGCAGCCAAAATCACTATACATAAATTGTCACTATACATTAATCATTGTGTACATTACATTAAACAAAACATCAAAACTAAAATAAATATATATATATATATATATATATATAAATTTTATATTTAAATTATATATTTTTTTAAATATTCTGTTTAAAGCTTATCTGCACATAATTTTAAAACTGGTAGTAAAGACGCATTATTATTCAACCTGGGGGTGTAGTACTATCGAATCTAGTTTGCCAGACTAGTTTTTTATATTCTACTCTATTTTGCCAAGCACTGCCCTTCAGGTTGTAGGCTACTATTTCTAAAATACCAAAGGCAAACCTTTTCAAATGCAGTTACATTTTTTTCCATAAGATTTTTTCAGGTTAAAACCAATGGGGTTGCAATCAAATTTTGTTTATAAAAACGGTTTTAACCTGAAACATCTTAAGGAAAATAATAAAATATAAGTTAATGATGATATTACTGGGGGGGGGGGCAAGAACTGTAGAAATTGCACCTAGTGTAGGTACATTTGGGTGGCAAACAAGGTTACATTAGAAGGTAATTGCGTAACCCTACAAAAAGATAACTACAGAAATAAGGGGCTTCTATACACAGCTAAATGTTCTTACTGTCCTTTCTTCTATGTGAGGAAGACAGAGAGAGTATTCAGGAAAATAATCTATGAACATAATTATGATATCCTTAGGGGTAATAAAAATAATGCCCCATTCAGACACACTTCTATTAGTGAGGGTTTTGAAAAGTTCAACTTTGGTATTTTAGAAACAGTAACCCATAACCCAAGGGGCGGTGCTTGGGAAAATAGAACAGAATATAGAGAACTAATCTGACAATTTAGATTAGATGCTACTATACCCCCAGGTTGAATGATAAAGTGTCTTTACTACCAGTTTTAAAATTATGTGCAGCAAAGCTTTAAAGATGATTTTAAAAAAATTTACAATCCAAGCATAAATTTGTTAACATGTTTTACATATATATTTTACGTATTTTTGTATTAGTTTAGACATTGTCCTATTTATAAAATTGTTTAACATAATAATGTTTACAATAATTTATGTAAAGTGACAAGTACTAATTTTTGGCTACTGTACCTTTAAGAATTAAGAAGGGTATGTTATGCATATAAAAGGGTTAAGCTAATTGTCTTAATTAAAAAACGAAAAACCACAGTCACCTTGCTCCAGCAAACTAAAGTAACCTCGGTGCACCAAGCAGCTTAAGAAAGCCAACAAGAGAAGTTCAAAAGTTCTAAACGCAAATTTTATTCAGAAGCGTTTTCGCCGTGCTCACTGGCGTGGCTTCTTCAGAGAACAATGCCTAAGAATTGACAGAAGGTGTCCAGACATTTTTTCAAAAGGCTAATGTCTGGACACCTTCTGTCAATTCTTAGGCATTGTTTATATGATTTATTAAGTTACTGCTTGAATACATTTTTAAAAAATATTTTTATTGTAATATTTTGTATGGTGTTTAAACACTTTTATACATTATATTATATTTTTAATCATCTTTATAAAAACTTGTAAATTGAAAGTATTTTAAAATTTGTCATGACATCACTTCCCTTCTACAATTTATATATGGTGTACTTAGTTTATTTTCATTACTTGTTCTCTGAAGAAGCCACGCCAGTGAGCACGGCGAAAACGCTTCTGAATAAAATTTGCGTTTAGAACTTTTGAACTTCTCTTGTTGGCTTTCTTAAGCTGCTTGGTGCACCGAGGTTACTTTAGTTTGCTGGAGCAAAGTGACTGTGGTTTTTCGTTTTTTAATTGGGTTTTTGTTTTTTGTACGTTTACCTAATTGTCTTAATTAACTGGTTCTGATGAAGACATTAAGAATGAAAGTGCTCAACTTTGGATATTATAATTTTGTGATTGTATGGTTAAATAACATTTTTTTAAATTTTTTATTTGGTTATCCTGACGTCCCGATATCCGTTATCAACCTGAAGTGATTGCGAGCTGTACTATTTTGTTTACAAGTCAACACAGAGCATTTGCATATCTTTACTTAGTTCTTATCTAAAACATTCAGCTGTACTACTGGGAAAAACTTTAATTATTTTGTTTTTTCTGATAATGACTCAGTGGGCCGCTGCCCTGGCCATAAGATGGCAGGGGGTATGACTAGCAAAAGCTAAAAGTGCAGGAATACAGCACTGACATTGATTTACGACACCACAAGGACATTATGGCTACAAAATGAATGCTGATATTGTATTTGCAGTCACAGCTGAATTTCAGAAGAGTTTACTGATTGACGTAAGACAGTAGTAACCATAGTAAGCTGCTTGTTACTGTTTTTAGCAGGCAGATTACTACAGTTACGTGACAGAAGACTTTTTTGTCTTCAACTTGAGTCCTTTTTTTCCTTTTTAATGTGAGGGGTGTCAGTTTGGGGACCTGCATAAGGTACCAAATGAGCTGGATATGGTTCTGCGGGCTACCCTAATGGCTCTGTGGGGGCTTATCAGCACCCTAATAGGGCTGGATTACAAGCTTTACAATTTTTCTTAAGGTACTCCCCTCAAATTGTATATGCAGTTTATTAGAATTGTGTTTAGATATACTTTTTTAATTAATGTTTCTCTCTTCTAATTGCAGGCTTGTGGTAGAGGTACTACCACTAGGGAAAATATATGTAAAATTTTAATATTACTGCTTTTGTTTTGCATTTTTATTAATTTATCAAGTCATTCCAAACTAACATACCACGTACATACACACACAACCTCTAGAAACTTCCTAACATACCACACCCTCCAAATAAAAGCCCAGGATACATATGAACACAATTGGGTTGGTTGGTGGCTAGGCTTATAAAGACCCTGGTGGTCATTAGCCTAATATATACCTATGTTTCTCCATAGTGATAAAAAACAATGAAACAGGTCATTGTAAAATGAGTCCTAACTAAACAAAGGGTTTTAAGCATTATGCACCCCCCAAACAATACTAAGCCTGTGCAGTTCCTGGTTCAACTCTTGATGTCATGACTCATGCCAGAAAGAGCTAGAAATTTTTAATAACTATGCCAATATGAAAAAAAAATAGAAAGTTAACCCTTGAAATGATGCTACAAACTCAGATCTTGCCCCATTACTGCAGTTCACATACAACACACCTCTGCAAAGAAGTTGTTTGCCTCTGTCTATGGTGGCTCACGGAACTATGGGCTTCCCTACTGCTTTAATCTCTATTTTAACTAAGTACTTTCCTTAACGGAAAGCGCTAATGCTACCTTTCTTCACAGTCATGTACAATTATCACATAAGAAACAAATTAACGTTTGTTATCCTTTTGCAGCATTAGTTACTCTGTTGCATATGCCATGACAAACAATGTTAAGTGTAGAATGCAGCAACTCCACCTAATTTAAAGGTAACTCATTTTTACAACTTTGAAACATTTTCCTCTCTCCAGGACTCCTCTGTAAATGGGTCTTGTCCACCTGCACATTCCTGGCCACAAAACAAAATGAAATAAGCAGCTACGGTCACATCCCATTTACGATGTCCAACATACTTAGCAATGGCTACTGATGGTCCCTTTCAGCAATGCTTTCAGGGTACATGTTTGGCTTCTCCTGTACGCTTCTGTTACACATCTCTTCCTAGCCAAAAAGGCCATCAATGAAGTGCTTAAAGTATTCCTATACACTGTGCTTCCCTCCCGACAGAAAATGCATCAGAATTCGTTTTCTGCACCGTGAAATGAAGTTAGACTTCCCTACTGCCAGATGCTCTAGATCTAGAACCACTTCATTTATATTGCAGCTTCATATCTCTACTCTCCCAAGCAAAAAGAGGCTTGTGTATGTATCATAGGCCAAAACAGTGCAAAGAACATGCGCTTCTGCAGAACCACACACAAAGAACACCAGCACAAGGGTACTCCAGTACCACCACAGATTGTCATCCAAAGTGCACAATGGTGAATGCTGCTCTCTACAACATGGATATGAGCTTTTTCTTTAAACATGCATGGGTCTATGACATCGGACATCAAATGGTCAAAGGGAGAAAATAAAACATTTTATTTGGCCTGTGCGCAAGGAAAAAAATAACTTAAAAATGGAATGATGGATGTAAAATACAGTCAATAGGTTTCCAAAACAAAAGTTACAAACACAATAAATTAAAAAAGGGGGGGGGGCAAGGTGCACAGATTAATTTTTTTTGTATCGCTGCACTTAGTATTAATTGCACAGTTATTTTGTTAGTAAAAATTACCCCAAACCCTAAAGTCAGGCAGGCACTTCCCGTTAGTGAGTACTTTTTGTTTCCCCAAGTGAAATGTCATCCCATAATCCTCTGCAGTCACACACAAGACAGTCTGAACACCAGAAAGAACCCTCCACAGCTCAGGAGGCATGCTCGTGCGGATTTCTGAAACTCAGTCGTTCCCCACCTCCAAAATTGACCAGGGTTCCTTGGTTCCTATCCAGTCTGCTAAGGCTCATTTGGCTTCTTCTAAGGCCATCTTCCAGTTGTGACTGAAGTGCACGAATTATATCCAACCCTTCCTGAAGCTTTCGGTCTCTCTCATTGCTAGCAAGGTTTAAAGAAAAAAAAAAACAAAATAATAAATAAATGTAGCCATTCTTTTTGCATCTCACTACATACTGAAAATGGCACACTACTATTCTAGCCCACATACTAAACTAGCTCATGCTGCTTTATTACTGTTCTATTAAAAACAATTCGACTACATGGATTAGTCACTATTCACTACCACAAGCTAAAACAGATCTGCTATCATGGTCAGAGCATACAAGAAAAATAAAACTGTGTAAGAACCTACCATAACTGTAGATACTTTAGTAAATCACTGTTGTAGCAGCCCTATGGCTGGATATCCAGCCTGACTCCCAAAGTTCAGCACCCTTCCCCCTTGAGGCATGGCAACATCGACCCCTCCAAGATGCCAATATGTTTCCTGTATAAAACTGAAATCTGCCTATACCATCTTAGAGCTTTCTTTCCTTGGAAGAAATAACGGTATCTATCCTAAGAGATAACGAACAAGGTCCTAGTACTCCTACTAGACAGAAGGGCCCCCTACTTCTATGTGGAGGTTGGGGAAATGAGGGAAAAGAAAAGTTGTGTAAAATCTTATCATAACCATAGATGTCCTTCTCTTCACTGCTGTAGTATTCTTCACTTGAGGGATATCACCGCCAGATGGCGCTCTGACGTCAGCCAGTATACAAAAGCCTTTCACCACTGTAGAGTACGTGGTACATCTGCTGTAGGCAGCAGTCATATGTAGGCCCATAAGATGGACGTATGCACATATCATCCTCAGAAATGAATGCCCCAGGAGGAAATGCAGACTAAGGATTAAATGGTGTGTGTATCCATGAAAGACAGGAAACCAATAGGGAAGGCGGGAGGGACAGAACACTGCAGCAGTGAAGAGAATGACACTTATGGTTATGTAAGATTTTACACAACTTTTCTATGTCCTTCTATTCAATTGCTGCAGTATTCTTCACTTGTGGGAGAGTGCTAAAGCTCATGAGACAAGGAAGGAGGCAAGAGTAGAGCAACTCTCAATGAAGCCATGGAGAATGGCTCTAGCAAAACCAGTTCTGGATGTGGAGATAGAATCCAGTTTGCAATGTCTGGTGAAGGTATGACTGCTACACCAGGTGGCTGCTTCAAGAATGGCACTGTTATCCAGTCCTTTGAAGAATGCATTGGAAGCCATGGCTCTGGTAGACTGGGCCTTTACAGGGGAAGAAAGAGTCCTTCTATGGTTAGTGTAGCAAAAGGAGATGGTTTTGGAAATCCAAGAGGATATAAGCAGGGAGACCCTGTGCCCTGGGATAGAAATTGATGAAGAGCTGGTCAGATTTCCTGAAGGGTTTAGTCTGGTCAAGGTAGAGCCTCAGTTGTCTGTGAACATCCAAGGAATTTAGTATACTCTCACTGCAGTTTTGTGGGGTGGGGAATAAAGTGGGGGGAGTTGGATGGATTGGTTGAGAGAGAGTTAACCACGTTTGGCATAAAAGGATGGGGCAATCCTCAGAGACACCATGTCCTTATGGAAGACTAGAAAGAGAAGAATATCCATGAGGGCTTGGAGTTCTGACACCCTTCCAGCTGAAGTCAAAGCAACCAGCAAGACCATTTTCCAGGGGCAATGTTTGAAGGAAGCGG
Organism: Protopterus annectens; assembly: GCF_019279795.1. NCBI lineage: Eukaryota > Metazoa > Chordata > Ceratodontiformes > Protopteridae > Protopterus > Protopterus annectens. The sequence continues at coordinate 369,028,364 of NC_056744.1, read as the reverse complement.
GCACTGCTGGTTCAAAGGTGGGGGGAGGGGTAGAATCAATTTCTCTAGTACAAAGATGAGGTCCCAAGAAGGAGGGATGGGTTTCCTGGGAGGTTTAATGTGAAGGATGCCTTTAAGGAACTGCTTCACCTCAAACCTGGAGGCAAGAGGGGAAGAGAAGGGCAAAGATGTAGATATGGCTGATGAGTAAGCAAGGCCAGCATTAAGCAACTTACACAAGTGGGATAAAACCACTGCAATTTCCACAGTTAATGGATTTTGATCCCTACATTGGCACCATAATGAAAATCTTTTCCATTTGGAAACATAGGATTTTCTAGTGTTGGGTTTTCTGGCCTCCTGCAAAACCCTGAGCACGTCTTCAGAAAAAATGTGGGTGACAGGGTTCTAATTCCTTTCAGACACCAAATCAATTGAAGAATCAATAAGGGAGGGTGAACAAGGAATCCTCTGTTCTGTGTGAGAAGGTCCACTCTGTGGGGTAACTTGTGGTGATGGCCCTGGGATAACTGAAGTGGAAGGGGAAACCAATGCTGTCTTGGCCAAAAGGTAGTTACTAGCAATATTTTTGGTTGGTCCTGCCTGATTTTGAGCAGAACCTTTGGTATTAGAGGAAGGGGAGGGAATACACAGATAAACATCCCCTTGCATGAGACAGAGAGGGCATCCACTTTCCAAGCCAGAGGACTTGGCACTCCAGCACAAAATCTTGTAAGTTGCCTGTTCAGAGAGGAGGGAATTGAATACCCCACTGATGGACTATGTCCAGGAACACATCCCTGTGAAGCAGCCATTCATGGGACTGAGTCCATGATCTGCTCAGTGAGTCTGCCACAAGTTTTTTGTAGAAGGGGATGTACACCACCTGAATGGGCATGTTGTGCTTTTCGAGGAAGTCCCATACTAGGAGGGCCAATTTGCAAAGGAGGTAGGATCTGGTTGCCCCCTGATTGTTCACATATCAGAGTACAGTTATGTTGTGGGGGGTCTAGACAAAAGAGGGGTCTGAAGGTTTGAAGGGCAAGGAGCAGTGCTCTCATTCCCTAATGTTGATGCGTTCCCTTTTCTGGGAGAGGGACCACCTTCCTCGGACAATGTATTTTCCCACAGCTACGCAACTCATGTCTGGGGCATCTGTGTAAATTTCTTGCACTGGAATCAGAGGGTGGAGAGAGAGTGAGTCCTGGATTTAGGGTTACCTGTTGATATACAGAGAATTTCCTTAAAGCAAGGGATCAGGGGAATGGGAAATTCTAGAGGATGTGAATGTTGGGTCTAGACAGACGTGAGGAACCACTTCAGCTTCCATGTGCGTAGTCTTGCCAGAGGTACCATGGGGATGGTAGATGCCATGACCCCTAGCACCCTGAGAAATTCTCTGCCTGTAATGTGGTGTAAAGGCAGAAAAGACAGGAAGAAGATCCAAAGATGATCTGCTTTTTGGGGGGATGAAGAGACTTTTAGCATGTCTGAATTCTGCACCCAAAGATAATGTGGTCTTGGGGTTGGAGAGAGGGTAGATTTTTTTATTGTGAACCCCAGGTTTCCCAGTAGAGAAATGGTGGTTTGTAGATTGTGTTGCAGGATCTGTGGGCTCAGGGCCTGTAAGAGTAGATCATTCAGGTATGGGAATATCTGCATTCCTAGTAGCTTGCAATGCATGATGACTGGGAGCCAAGCATCTGGTGAAAACTCTCAGTGCTACAGAGAGGTGTAAATGCCAGGAACCCACAGAAATTTCCTGTACTTTGGGTGAACAGGGATGTGCAGGTATGCATCTTATGTCCAGAAGTGCCATGAAACCCTGTGGAATGAGCAGAGGGATAAGGGGCTGGAGAGTAAGCATTCCGAAAGAATGGACCTTTAAGAATGTGTTGAGGTGGGACAAGTCCAGAATTGGTCTCCAGGGGCCATCCTTTCTGGGCACTAGGAACATCCTTGAATAGAATAATTTTCCCTTGGAAGTAGCAGGGACTTTTTGAATGGAGCCCTGTAGCCACAGGAATGAAAGGAGGTCCGGGATGAGGAGATGTAGCTGATCTTGGGGGGTTGGGAACACCCTGAAAGGTGGGAGTGGGCTGCCAGACCATAAAATATCCATTTCTTATGACGGAAAGGACCCAGTAGTGCCTTCCCACACCCTGAGAACTCTTGAGTGGTGGAGGGAGAGGGGGAGAGGAACAGATGTGGGGTAGTCACAGACTCCCTGCTTTGTCAGAAAAGAGCTGCTTTTGCTGAGAAGAGTTCAGAGGAACCCTGGTCCTCTGAGGTCTCTTTCGTCCCCTAGAAAACATATTGGTCTGGTGCTGGGAGCAGCTATGGACAAAGACAGGTTTTGAAGGAAAGTTCCTATAGAAACTTGCCACTGGGGAAACTAAGAGATGCTTTAACTCTGAGTTCTTTGGATTTTTCTTGAAAAGTGACACAGCAGCAGGGCCAAACAGAGAAGTGCTATTTAAAGGGGCACCCATAAGTTTGGATATAAAATCATTCTGAAGTGAAGTCTGAGCCTAGAAAACATTTGTTGCAGCTGCCTTAGCACAGGCCTCAGCAGCGACATAGCTGCATTTTATGGAATGTTTAATCACTTGAGAAGAGGCTCCCAACAGAGACAGGGCTAAGTTTTTTCCCCTCAGACTCAGGGAGGTCTGAAATAGCAGTAGTAGCCTGAGACAATAATTCTAGAGAATTTTTAGTCATGTGAATCTGGTAGTTTATAGCCCTGAAAGCTAAAGTGGCAGAGGTGGAGGTCTTTTTCCTTAATCTTTCCAAGGTTCTACTTTCCTTCTCTGAAGGCAACAGGGAAGTAGAGGGGAGCATCCTGGAAGGCTTGTCAGTAGCAACAGAGATTACTGCTGAGTCTGCTGCCAGGCATCTGAAAAGAAAATTACAGTCCTCAGGGATGACCAGGCTTCTTAAAAGCAAGGGCTGAGAACCTAGATTTTAAGAGACATTGTTGAATGCATCCAAAAATGCTGGGTGAACTGGTAGTACCATAGAAGAACTAGGCAAATCCATTTATAACACTTGGTAGTACCTTTTTTGCAAGTCTGAAATTTGGGAATTATCCCACTTGAAGTGCAACCCCATTTTGAAGATGGTTTCCCAAAAATAAATTTCTTCCATGGGGACTCAGCACCCCACAGACTTCTTCAGGTGAAACATATTCTAAAGGAGAGAGTATTTGTGTTGAGTAGTCTAAGGATTCTTCTTCTTCAGAAGAGGAATTCTCTCTGATGATTCAGGATCCCTAACTCTTTTTGCGGAGGATTGAGGGCCTGGATTAGGAGTAGGGACTGGAAGTCTGTTTAAGGGCCATGAAGGCCTGGAAAAAACTTTGGAAAAAGACCTGCAATTCAGAAGAGGCCTCTTTAGTAGTGGATACATGTTTAGTTTTTCGCTTTTTCTTAGCCGAAGACAGTATTTTATGAAGGGTGGGAGGGCCAGACAACGGCTGAGTATCGGACGGCTCAGACTCTGGGACTTCGGATGCAGGGTTGCAAGCTAACCCCCTGGGGTCCTCAACACATTCCAGCCTCAGTTCCTCCCTTGACGTCCAAGTCAGAAGTCTGCTCAAACTCTAGCAACATGCTCGTGACTGAAGCCAAGGCAACCTCAGAAATGGGCTTGGCCTGTGGCCTCAAGTCAGAGGATCCCATGTGCCTCCATATCGAGTGCCTCAGGAGGGATGTCAGATGGCAGAGGTGCAGTGGAAGGTGTAGGCCTAGCTTTCTTGGCTTTATACTTCAGTGGTTCTGTGTTGGACCTGGGTACCCACTGTTGGACCCTGGGTACCCACCATTCATTTAGTTAAAAGTTTTAAACGTTGGTTTTCTAATTCCAATGCTAAGGAGTTAAGTCTGCTTCTAAGGGTCTTTGGGACAAACGACTGGCAAATACTACATGACCTATGGTCATGGTTGGGGCCTAGGCAGAAGAGACACTGAGTATGGCTGTCCTTATGTGGAATTTTCTTCCAGACTGGCACTTGCCCTTCCTGGACGACATAACAGAAAAGAACAAAGAAAAAATTCTCCAATGGGGCACTTATCTGAGAATACAAAGATGAAAATACTGGAAACTACAAGACTGACATTTGGTAGCTGGCTTTCTGACTGGTGGCATAAAAGCTCTAAGGATGGTATGTGCGTATGCCCATTTTATGGCTCGTGTACGATTACAGCCTATGTCAGACGTAACATGTACCCTACATTGGTGAAAGTCTTTTGTATACTGGCCGACATCAAGGTGCCATCCGCTGGGGATATCCCTCAAGAATTCTTCAGCAAGTGAACAGAAGGACATCTGGTCTCATCCAGTCTAGTCAGACCTAGGCAAGTCTGAAGTCTTGGAAATAGATAAAAGGAATGGTTAGTACATTAGGGAGAAAGTAACCCTTCTCACCCTGGATAACTAACACACAAAGACAGAATGGTTTGATGGAAATTCTGCAACAATGGTGACCTACTCACACATTGATTACTATTGTTACATTCTTAGTTTTATTATGATGTTTGCATTAATCCCTGCTATAGTAATCCTAACAATTAAGGGTCTATATTATATCATCGAACGCTTAAAAAAGCGAACGCTGATTGATCGACCTAATTTAAGCGAAATCTTACAATCTCGAACTGTCAGATCAGTGATTTTTTTTCCCAGGGAAACAAATCACTGATCCAAAACACATACACACAACACAAGCACACCAAACAAACAGAAATCCACACACACCTAAAATCTGATACCTAACCCTACACTAAACTATGCACACACCACTAACTACCCACTTACCTTAACCCAAACCCTAACCCTAAGGTCCGTCTCTATCGCACACTCACCTCAACCGCTCCCTAACCCTAACTCACTTAAATCCGCCCTAACCCTCATGTCCACTCAATCGCATACACACCTAACCCGAGCCCTAACCCTAACTCACCTAAATCACCCTAACACTCACATCCACACAATCGCACATTTACCTGAATATGACCGGTAACTTTCCACCATAACAACCGAATTCTTTCCCTAGGAAAAAAATATGAGTTTCTGCTGCTTCGATATTTTGCAGTTTCGCGAAAATAAGTTTGATCAATCAGCGTTCGCTTTTTTAAGTGTTCGAGGATATAATATAGACCCACAAATATAACAAACCCAAGAGCTCATAGAAATAGGAAGTGGCTAGAAAAGAAGAGTTGGGTTGTGGGATGATTGTAGTGTCAACCTAGCTCTTGCCTAGGAAGAACTTTCGAATCTGTGATGGCTAGAGAAGGTGTGGACAGAAGACCATGTGACCACCTTGTAGTGCATCCCAAGTACTCACCTCTATAAGGAAAGCCACAGTGGTAGTAGTAACTCTTGTAATGCGGGTCTTTATAGCTCTCTTTTGGAGACTGCTTGCTCAGACACAGTCTTTCCTTATTTCACTGCTGCAAAAACACAAACAACTGGCTTGATCTTCTGACATTTGTGGTGATGCACAAGTAATACCTTAACTGCCTGCGTATATCTAGGGAATGCAGATTTTTTATCTCCCCTATTCTGAGGGCTGCAGAAGATAACAGTGAACACAACAGCTTGTCTGAGAAAAAACTGCATGCCTTGATTTGGCACAAAGGAGGGAAGGGTTGTAAAGCCGACACTCGTTATGGAAGACTGTGTTCTTTGAACGGCTGTTTGGAGTTGTGAAGCTCGGAGGGAAGGGTTGTAACGCTGATGCGCCTTATGGAAAGTACAGTTGTGTACACTTACCATAAATGTAGATGTTGGAGTGTATTCACTGTTGCAGTCATTACATTTGGATAATCCTGCTGGCAGGTTGCCCTCAGACGGCCTGAATTCCAAAGTCTTGGGTCCTGAGTCTGCTGCTGTCGTCAGAGGTATAAAAGAAGCAGCCAACGCCATTTTCTTCAGTTTTTCTTGCCCCAGATGTCAGGTGCCCCCTAAAAGGGTAGCCAAAATTTATATATAAAAATACATGCAGCAAAATAAACTTTACCTTCATCTACAAGCAAATACACCACATAGGTTGTATAAATCAGAGAAGGAAAGATAAGTTCCAGCAGAAAAAAGGGGGATGGAGGGAGGGTAACCTGGACTGCAACAGTGAATGCACTCGAACATCTACATTTATGGTAAGTGTACACAACTGTACTACGTTCTTTGTGTTTCACTGTTGCAGTCATTACATTTGGGTAGAGTGCCAAAGCTATGGTTGGGGGGGCTGGAGCTAAACAGCATTAGGAGCGGCTATGAGGCCCTGCAGAACTGCAGTGGCAAAGCCTGCCCTTGATTTAGAGTAGTGTGGCAGATGATAGTGCTTTGTAAAGGTGTGCACTGAACTCCAAGTAGCAGCCTCTAAAATGTCTTTGGTTGGTACTCCCCTGAGAAAGGCTGCTGAAGTGGCTGCAGCTCTGGTTGAATGTGGCCTAATGCCCTTAGGCACTAGCTTGTCATGGTGTAAGTAGCAGAAACGAATGCAGTGGCCTATCCATTTTGAAATAGTCTGCTTTGAGATAGCCTTTCCTTGTGATCCTGCAGCATATGCCACTAGTAATTGCTCTGCCTTCCTGGAAGCTTTGGTTCTGTCCAAGTAGAATCTAAGCTGCCTGTGTACATCCAAAGAATGCAGAATTCTCTCCCCCTTGTTCTGTGGATTTGGATAAAAAGTTGGCAGATGAATTGTTTGGTTAAGAGCCACACTGGACACCACCTTAGGCATAAATGTTGGGTTTACCCTCAGAGAGGCCCTGTCTGGATAAAAAATGATAAAAGGTTCCACAGCCATGAGTGCCTGTAGCTCTGAAACTCGTCTTGCAGAAGTAATTGCTAGGAGCAGAGCTGTTTTCCAAGATAAATTATATCAGCAGTAGCAGCTAGTTCAAAAGGAGGCAGGGTGAGTTTTTCCAAGCCATAGTTGAGGTCCCATGCGGGTAATGGTGATCTCCTTGGATTTTTGGCTCCTCTGAGGTACTGCTTTAATATAGAATGAGAAAATATTGGTGGCTCTGTATTGTAATGAGCCGAAATGGCAGAGGCATGAATTTTAATTGATGAAAAATATAGGCCTTTGTCCAGCATCTCAGTTAAGTATTGCAAAATCTGAGGAATATTTGGGACAGCTGTATCAGTTCCTTGTGCCTGGTTCCAAGCACAGACTCTCTTCCATTTTCCAGCATAAGATTTTCTAGTACTAGGCCTTCTGACTTCCAAAATGACATCCATCACAGCTTTACTGAGAGGAGTTTTTTGTATGACTACATTATTCACCATGCTGCCAGGTTTAATGTCCTGAGTTGGCTGTGCAGGATCTGATTGTTTTGCTGGGACAGTAGATGAGGTATATGAGGTAAGGTCCAAGCTGAGCATTGAGACAAGTTCCTTAGGATTGGATACCAGAACTGGCGGGGCCAGTCTGGGGTAATCGGTATCATCCTTGGCTTCTCCTGAGTTTTAGGAGCACCTTGGGGAGGAGAGGCAGTGGAGGAAAGGCATATACTGATAGGTTTTTCCAGCTAAAGATAGAGCGTCCACTTTCAATGCTTGTCTGTGATAAGTCCTTGTGCAGAATCTTTTTAGTTGGTAGTTGTGAGGGGAGGCAAATAGATCTATGTCCGGGCATCCCCATTTCTTTCTTATCATGCTGAAGACTTGTGGATTCAGCTGCCACTCATGGGGATCTATGAGGTTTCTGCTTAGTTCGTCTGCCAGAGTATTTTCTTTTCCTGGCAGGAATTATGCCTGCAGATGTATTTGGTAAGTCAAAGCTGTGTCCCACAATGTCATTGCTAGCCTGCAAAGGGAGGTAAGAATGTGTGCCCCACCTGCTTGTTTATATATCACATGACCATGGTGTTGTCTGTCTTTATCAGTAGTTGTCCCGGATGAAATAGGTCGTTGAAGGCTGTCAGGGCATTTTGAACAGCTAGCATCTCTTTTTGATTCATATGTAGATGCATTTGGTTTGAGGACCATGTGCTCTGAATGCATCTCCCTGCCATGTGGGCCCTCCAGGCATAATCTGATGCATCTGTTGTTAGTGTCTGCCTGGCGGGGGGTAATGTGAATGGCTGTTCCTTTTTCTGGTGACAAGCCTTTGCCCATCATCAAAACTCCTGTTGCAGGCAGGGAATGAGAGTAATCATTGCTTCCAGGCTGTGGCAATGTTGAGTCCAAACACTTTTTAGGTACCATTGAAGTTTCCTCCTATGCAGTCTTGCATATGGAATTAGTAGGATGCAGGATGCCATGAAGCCCAACGCCTGCAGAATTCTTCTTGCAGATAACTAGGCCTTTGTTGCCAACATTTTGAAATAGGTAGTCAGTTGCCTTTGTTTGTCTAGCGTGAGGATAAGCCATCTGGGCAGTTGTATTTAAGCTTGCACCCAGGAATGTTATCTCTTGAGAGGGTACTAGTTTTGATTTCTTTTCGTTGACTGTGTGCCCTAGGCATGTCAGAAATCCTTTCACAAATGTCAGATGGTGAATAAGAATGTCCTTGTCCTCTGCATGAATTAGACAGTCATCCAAATAAGTATATATTTGTATCCCTCTTTGTCTGCAGAATGCAATTACTGGTGCCAGGCACTTTGTGAAGACCCTGGGCGCAGTAGATAAGCCAAAGGGCAGTGCAGAGAATTGGTAATGAATTGAACCAGCCTTGAATCTGAGGTATCTTCTGCACGATTGTCTTATTGGAACATGCAGGTATGCCTTTTTTAGGTCTAAAGTCATAAGCCAAGCATTCTTGCCCAGCATGGGCAGAAGCTGCTGCAAAGTCAGTATTTTGAATTTTGGAATATCCAGGAATGTGTTCAGAATGGACAGATCCAGTATTGGCCTCCAGGCCTTGTCCTTTCTGGGTACCTGGAACAGTCTTGAGTAAAATCCTTGTCCCTGCTCTTGCTCTGGTACTTGCTGAATGGCCCCCATGTCCCTGAGGAATGAAACTTGTTTTTGTGCCTCTGCCCATTGATTTTTTGGCAGATCTGGCCAGCCGTTTGCCTTTGGCAGGGTATGGAAATGGAACTTGTACCCTTGTGACACAATATTTAGAACCCACTTGACCTGGTTATAATGTGCCAATTTTGAGCAAAAAGTGCTAATTTTCCCCCTAAGGGTGCTGCCAGTTGATAAGTGCTTGGAGCAGGCAGGGGAAAGTCATCAAGACTGCTTTCTGTATGTTTGTGCTTTATCTTCTCCAGCTTTAGAGGTAGGAGCACCCCACTGTGTTGACCTGTAAGAACCTTGCACCTGAGATCTGCCCCTAAGGCATCTGGATCTGCCCCTTTGAGGTCTGTCTGACACAGGAAAGGACCAATTTTTGGTAGGCCAGTGTCTACTGAATCTAGGTGGCTGTACTTGTAAAAATATCTTTAAACATTTGCATAGATTTAGCTTTGTCTTCCATTTTCTTTAACACCTCTTCTGCCTTAACACCAAACAAAGTATCATGCTGTAAAGGTGCATCTAGTAACTTAGCTTTAACATGATCAGGTAGGTTTTGCTCCTTTAACCAAGCATATCTCTTAATTACAGAACCCGTAACTGCAGCCCTGCAGGAGGCCTCCAAAGAATCAAAACCACATTACAAAGTATGCTTTCCAATTTGTTCAGCTGCATGCAATAAATCCTGCATTTCTTTGTTTTCAGCACATTCAGAATTTAACATAATTTTCTGTTTAAGCAATCCTGTAACATGTTGCTGATATTTGAGCATACGAAACTCACAGTTTAAGGCCCTTATAGCCAAAGTTGCAGATGTGTAAACCTTTTTCCCCATCTATCCAGTGCCCTTGAATCTCTGTCAGAGGGGGTTGGGTTTTTTGCTGTTGAGGCCTTAACTCCCTTTGGACCCTGTGAAATAGTTTCTGGGTCAGCAGCATGGTTTTTAAAAATAAATTTGTGTGAGTCAGGGACCCTGTAATATCTGTCAGGCTTACTGGGTGCTGGAGGTAAGGAGTAAGGGGGCAAACTGGACTCCGAAAACACATCATCCACAATGTCTAACAGGGGGAATGGCTAGAGGCCTGTACTGTGGTAGTAAAAGGAAATCCCTGAGTCTCTTTGTAGAATCTGAAAAATCTTGGCTTTCCCAGTGAAAATGCTCCCTCATGGTATGCAAGGTTTCCCCAAAGGAATAATCCACAGGAGGGGATGCTGAAGGTATAGATTCTTCAGCATTAGAATCCTCATAGAGAAGTAAGGAATATCCCTGCTCAGAAGAGGAATCAGAAGAAATAGAAACCTGATCTGAAGAATCATAGTCAGTGTCTGCCTAGGCCTCTTATCAGGAGGGGGATGGGAACCCCTGGTAATCAGGTCTTTGGCCATTTTGATCATCTGTTTTTTTGGGCATAGAGGTCTGTACACGTGGCTCATGAGTTTGTTTCTTTGCTTTAGAAGGTGCTTTAGTCTTTGTCTTTTTAATGTAAAGATGTTGAGGTCTGAATACACCCTCAGAAGCCGGTACCTGCTCAGCGGCTCCGGACCCATCTGAGGGATTAGTGCCCTAGGCTCCAATACCTTGAGTATCCAGCGGCATGGCCGACTCCACGTGGGAGTTAGTAGCGGCCTGTGACTCTGAAGTAGTGGGTGTCAGGGGCTGTGAAAGCGCCTCACTGAGAACCGGTGACTGGCTTAGGAGAAGCTTTGTCATCGGTTTTGGGCCTCGTTTTTTTTTCTCTATCCTTTTCCTTGCGTTTTTGTAAACTCCGGTAGTCAGATGGCTATCCGACTACATTTCTGGATAATTAAACCGGCTACCAAAATACTTTAAAGCATAATCATACCGATGCTTAATAGTGTGTTGTTTAAATCTAGCACAAAACCGACAACCAGAAATGTTGTGATCAGGGCCTAGGCAAGGAATACAGTAAGAATGAAAATCCTTATGAGGTATTTGCTTTCCACAAGTAATGCAATTATTAACTTTTTCTGACATCGGTCTGGAGCAAGAAAAAGTTTCCCCAATGGGGTACTTAGCTTTATTGAAGACTTCGGTTTAGAAACTCAAACACGAAAATTTCAGGAGTCGGCCGACCGGCACTTGCGAACTGCTTCTGCTTCAGGCACCGTGCGGCAAGAAAGACTGAAGAAAATGGCATCGGCTGCTTCTTTTATACCCCTAACGACCTGATGTCAGGGAAGGGGTGACAGCAGCCGATGCTTGACCCAAGGCTTTGGAATTCAGGCCGAATGAGGGCAACCTGCCAGCAGGATTACCCAAATGTAATGACTGCAACAGTGAAACAAGAAGATCATCACTGTGTTCTTTGAACGGCTGTTTGGACTTGTGAAGCTCTCCTGACACAGATGTTGGCCAAGTTGGATAGCTTAGTGAAGCTCATGTCTGGGGGTCCAAATAGTGACTGGGCCAATTTTTCTATGACATAATTCAAGTCACAAGGCAGAATTATTCCTTTTCTGGGGGGTCTGAGATGCAAGACCCCTTTGAAGAAATGTTTGTCTGCCAATATATCATTGGTAGGTCCAAATGAGGGCAGGCTGAAGTGTTTGACAGGTGTACTTTAATGGAGGTACAGACCAGTCAAATTAAACAGCTCACTCAATTACTGCCGAATTGTGGACACAAATGCTGTACTGGGGTTATGGTTCTTTTTGTGACACCAAACAGAAAACATCTTCCATTTAGATAAGTAGGAATTCCTAGTGGTAGGCCACATGGTAAACATGTCCTCACTAAACTAATGCCTGAAGAGTAAAAGGGTCACAAGGTTAACAAGGACACCTTTTTCCCCACCCTACCTTACTTCCTGGATTACCCTGAGAAGCAGAAATATCACAAGGAATGTGTACAGGAAGTTACCTCTCAATCTGATTAAGAAGAACAAAAAGAAATTATCTACTGCCAAATCTTTTTTTTTTTTTTTTTTAATTTCTTCAAGTCTTTTGAGTTTCTAATACCATGACGGGAATGGACCTCATTCCTTAGTCAGAGTATGATTAAAGTTCATGAAGTTAGTATTATTTCAATCTTTGATGTTAGCCAGAATTGTTCTTCACAGCACCTGCAATGTATCCAGTAATGACTCCTTCTGGAATTCGTAGGGGGTTACATGGATTGGTAACATATCTAAATACGACTGCCGATTATTTTTTTATAAAACCCATTGCTTCTACTACTATTGGAACTGTATGGGTATCTTTCTTCCACATTGCTTTCGTTTCTGCCTGCAAATCCTGATATTTTATGACTTTGTGTCCTCTCTGTACGCAAACACTGTAGTCAGTGGGTGAGACGATTTCAATGAATAATGTTACTTTTGTCTTCTTTTCATGGACCACTATATCCAGTTTTCTAGCATCTACTTTTTGAACTGCTGGTAATGGGTGAACCCATGTGATGTAGGCTTCTTCATTTTCTATGATGCTTTGTGGCCCATTTTCTAGTGTTATTCAACTACTTCAGTACCATAATGTTTGCACACTCCCCAGTGCAACAGTCTTGCCACATTATTATGCCTTTCAGTATACAGTTCTTCTGCCATTAGTATGTCACAACCAGCAATGAGGTGTGCAACTGTTTCCAGTTCTGTTTTACAAAACCTAACTTCTCCTACATGTTCAATGGACTTTGTAAACCAAGGTGTATGTAACCTAATATCTTGGGCCCTCAATATTAACCTTTTATCTCTTGGTTTGAATTCGCCTATCCTTAACCATTCCTGTGTTCAATCCTGATCAACATGAGATTCTTCCAGAAGTTTTCTATACTTGCAACAATATTTATGAAATTTCCACATTTCTTGCCTTCTCATCTGGCCCTTCACCTTATATTCTTTCTTTTATTTTTTGGCGCATTCAGTTGCTGCCTGATTTTTATCTACTTCTGGTTTGATTTCCATTCCTGCTTGACGCTGATATGCTTCTGCTAGATTAAGCAGACAGGTAATCTTATATTTATTCTCCTCATGTTTCAAAACTTTCACTATGTTTGGGTCTTGTGAAGTCAGAAGATATGCATGCAGTCCCACAACCGCAGATTTATGGATGCAATCAATTTCAAGGAAGCCCATCCCTCCTTCGGAACAGGGAATACACAACCTTAGTAGGCAATGATTTTTATAAATCATTTGGTGAGCATGAAGCATCCTTTTTGTTTTCTTGTCTAGTCTATCCAACAAATTTTGGGACCAGTCAAACACTCCAAAACTAAGTTAGAACAGGAAGAGCAAACTGGTTCATAGCTTGAATTTTGTTCCTAGAAGTCAGTGTTGTTTTCAGAATTAATTTAAGTGTTCTAAAGTATTCCTTACTACGTTGTATTCATATTTGTTCATGTTTTATTGTTGATCCTTCATCAATTCCCAAATATTTATATACTCCCTCTTGCTCAAATTCTTTTATACCACTTTCTTGGTGCTGCAGTTTTCCTGCTTTAAAGGTTGCTTTTACGCATTTATCAAGACCAAATGATATTTTTATATCATCTGAGAAGATTTGACAGCTTGCAGTTGTGCTTTCAGTTCCTCACCTGATGAGCTACAGAGTTTTAAATTGACAAAGAGAAGATGAGAAGTTTTTACACTTTGTTTTCTAGTAGCCAAATTACAGCCATGGCCTAAGCTGTTAAGTAGACACCTTAATGGGTTAAGGGTAAGACAGAAAAGCAGCAGTGACAGAGTCACCCTGTAGTATCCCCCTTTGAATTTTTGTCCCTGGGATAATAATTTGTCCTTTATCATGGCTTAAGTGCAAAGTGGTCTGCCACGGTTTCATGGTCTCTGTAATGTAGTCGATCAGTGTATGGTGCATCTTATACATTTTAAGCACCCCTTTATCCATGAACGTGGGGTACTATCACATGCTTTTTGCAGTCAATCCCTGCCATACTTAGACTTCCCTTTTTACCATTCTCCACAATGACTTTCTTAACACATGATCCTTTGTTCCATATGACTTTATTTTATTACTCTTTTGTTCTATTGTCATGATTCAATTTTCTTCTAAATGACTATAAACTCTGTCAGCATCAATTCCAGAGTACAGTTTTATATGTCGTCAGAAGGCAAGTTATCGGTCTATAAGTTTTAGGGTAGCTTGCAGGTTCACTCAAGTAGGAGCACTGTTTTTCCTGTTGTTAGCCAGGTTGGTGTCTGTTCAGTGCATAAATCCTCTTTGTGTAGTTTCTGCTGATAACAGAAAATCATCCATGCTGTAGCCAGACTTGGGATTTGCTTCTGTAGTATCAAAGCCCATCTACTAGTGTGCTGGTTTGACAAGGGATGTGCACTGTTATAAAAAAACAGTTTTGAGCTGCCTGCCCATTCTCAAAGTCACATGGCCTGCTGAGACAGGGAGCAGGATGTTTCCAGATATTTCTTGATGTACACCATTACAGCTGGCAAGTGGCAAAGAGGGTTAATGCTATAAGCCCACCCCAATGAAGACACATACATAGTGACTTTTTGTAGGACAAGAGTAAATATGGCATCCTCTGTTTAAATTTGACAGATGTAGGCACCATTGTAAATGCCTGCCACATGCATTAGCTAGTTGGATGCCCTGATCCATGAGGTCTTTCAGCTGAGACCACTGTATAAGAATGCGCCTTTAAGTATTCTTACATAGAACCATGTAAACAGCACCTAATGAATAACTGCTACCATGAGCCCCAGTACCTGGAGAAGTCTGACTGCTAAAGGTGATGGATTCTGCAGTAGTAGTATTACAGTAAACTGTGCTGATGCTATCCTGTCTGGTGGGAGTTGGGTCAGCTGGTGTATTTTGCCCATGGGACAGACTATGATTGTGATGGCTCAATCTTGGACTTCAGTGTTCGGTGACATTCCTAAGGCCAAAAAGAAGGCAAAATAAGTAGTCCCTTCTGCTTAATGCATTTACTAAGGACTCCCTTATGGTGGAGGCAAAGAGACAGTTATCCAAACATGGGAATGCCCAGATTCTGAGAAGTCTCATGTAAACTGCAACTGCTGTCATGCCTCTGGTGAACATCCAGGGGCAGCAGTGAGATAGAAAGGAAAGGCCCTGAAATAGTAATGACTGATTCTCACTCAGAAGTGTAGAAGCTTCCTGAAAGCCGTGGCTATCTTTAGGCGCAAGTAGGCATCCTGATGGTCCAAAGGGGATAACCAATCTACCCAGTGTAGACAAGGAAGGACTGATTGCATCATGACCATCAAGAACTTTGTTTTTCTTATCTGTGTACAAACTTAAGCTACTGAGGTGGAGTATTGATCTGAGGTCCTTCAACTTTGTGGACACCTAAAAGAATCTAACAAAATCCAGACCCTATCTGATCCAGTGGGACCTCCTGGGATAACATTTGCTAAGAGGTTGTTTACCTCTGTTTTGGCTGCTTCCTTTTAATGAGGTAGAATGTCAGGTAAAGGAAGGGAGGCTGGTCAAGATTCCATACAGAATGAACTTTATAGACCTGGAAATTGTATCCTGGGTGAGTCCATCTGTCTTTTGTGATGGCCAGCCATATAGAATTGTTGAATCCTGATTGTCTACAGAGGTGGATAGTTGGGCAAGTACTTACGGGTGCTGCTGCTGTTTCCAAGAGGAAAGGCCACAGAACTCCTGAGCTGAAAGCCCCTCTGAGCATGGGACATTGTCAGATCATTGGCTTATGACTGGTATTTGAACTTGTGGAACCATAAGTACTTTGCTCCCTTTTGGTTCCTAGAAAAGGATTATTATTCACCTGAACAGCCAGAAGTGTTCTCCCCTCTTGTTTACTCTTGGGAACCTTTTCTATGAGAACAAGTGAGTGCACCTGCCAAATGACGCCTTGAAGTTTTCCATGAAACCACAATCTGAGCCAGGTGTGCCTCTTCACGGTGATATCTGTACCATTTGATCTTGCTGCAATCTGGTTTGTAATATAGACAACTGTGAAGCAACCATTTCAGTGGGTCCAGAGCTTCATCTGCTGAGTAACTTGTAAAACAGCTAGAGTGCATCAAGCAGTTTAATGTCCTAAGTATGAAACTACCAGAAACAAAGGCAAATTTCTTGATGTGATCCATTGCTGGATAATCAATATCTGGAGGAAGAACTGCTGGGCTCTCCTTTGAAGCCTCCCTCTTAGTGGCCGGCATCACCACAATGAAGTCAGTAAGGGGAGTCTTACTCTAAGTATGGTTTGTCCTTGGGAGAACAGAGGATCTTGTCCTGTTTCCTAAGGAATAGGCTCAGTCATGTCAGGCTCTCGCTAAACCCTTTCCACACCTAGATCAATCATAGGATGGGCATGATGGACAATCCAAAACAAAGTCTCTTGCAGAAACTCTTCTTGTGGGGGGTAGTTTTGTGGGTCAAAATCTACTCTGTCTCATCAACTGCAGGAACTCCCCAAGTTTGGGGTCTTCTGCAAGGGGACTGATATTTTCTCAAGACCTATGGCTGGGTTGGGTGACCCTAGGGGAGAATCAAGGTGCCTCATCTTGCACCCTCTTTCTCAGAAAACTGGGAGTGGATTTGTCCACGTGATCAGAAGAGCATACTTCCTGAGATGGGTATGATATGTAGAGACCTTTCAATGTCAAGACCTTTTGGGACATGGATGACAGGTCCAAGTTCCCAAACTGATAAGGAGTTTCAGGGAGGCGCCAAAGTGGAAGGTGCATCTAAAGTCTATCAACCTGTTACCGTGAATTGTTTTTCGAAAAGCTCCATTGACAGATGCCTGCTCCCAGAGTCCATGGTGCACACAAGGCTTAGTATGCAAGTTATGACCAGCACTGAAGACAGCTTTTGCACCACAGAATTAAAGGCCAATAATGATCCCAAAAACAGCACAGAAGGGATCAGTGTTGACAGTGAAGTTAAGCCATCAAGGTTGAGGACTTTATGCCTAGACATACTAGATACTACAGCAATGCGTGTCAAAGAAATCAGCATCACGGGAGCCAGCACCAACTGAAGAAGAACCAACAGTGGTGATGTGGATAGGACAAGAACCACACTTAGTTCTGATGCCCTCTGTACTGATACAGGGCCTGGAAAATAACCATATGAAGTGGAAAGGAGAAATCCATCTCTAGTTATCCAAGAGAGAGGACTCCGTACTCAATTTGGGCCTTTACCAAGGCTCTCATCATCTGGTCCCTATCCCCCCCCATGACTGTTGACATACCAACTAATGTAGTGTTGCCACCTGTAGGCCCACCTTCGTCCAGACTTTTGTGAAGGTCTTAACTACTAGTACCAGGGTTATCATCTTTTTTTTACAACTGTGTAGTTCTTTTTTGGCATTACCTTAGAGGTTTTAAACTTTGAGGAATCTGGAGTATGCTCGAAAGCGAAATCCAAAACATCTACGGTTAAAGTGTGATCATGGCATTTCCATTGGTTGTGGTTGACCGGGGTGGACCACCATTCCTGCCCCTTGAAAAAGGTGGGTATAATAGGAATTCTCTCTTCCAGGGACCAACAGGAGTGGCTACAAGTGGACCTTCGGTACCAGTGGAGCTTCCTTGTGAGCACGCTAGCCCTTTATACTATTAGTATGGTAGAGGCCCTATAACCCAGAGACCAGAAACATTATCTGGCTGATGCATACTTCTCCTGTGCCGTTTTGCAAAAATAAAATACTAAGTATTCCAATTTTTCTTGAGGAACATAGGCTGCTTGAGTCCAGAAATGACCCAAGGAATAACACTCTTTTGCAAGGGGAGAGGTTTCATTTTGGAATGCTAATGGAGAAATCAAATCTTTGAAAGTAGTCCATGGTGAAATGCACTGGCACTTCTACTTAGAACCTTCTCCCATGACAGTAGCTGCATGAGACAATTGTCTACAAAGAGGTAGATGTGAATGCCCCTTATGTAATAAACAATTACTGGAGTCATGGACTTGAAAAAAAAAAATAGCTACTGTACTCAGTTCAAAGCATAACGTTGTCAATGGAGAGTGGGAACCTCGTCCTCAAACGTTAGTAAGCATTTGGTCTTTGTGGATAGGTACATATATGTAGACAGGCATCCTTGATCTAAAGTGAACACCAGGGCCTGCAGTGTCCACCATTTTGAATTTTGGGATGTTGACATATAGGTTTGTCTGGATGTGTACAGAATAGGCCTCCATAGTCCTTTCATTACAGGCACTAGAACAAGTCTAAAATAGAACTCACTGTTTTGTTCCTGCCTTGGTATGGGGTTTATCACCTCAAGTTCCTGGATTACAAGGGGAACCAAATGCACTTTTGGTACAGGTGGAATGCATTTTTAAATTGCCTTTCTTGCTATATTTTTTTAATTTCTTTTTCCACGGTATTTTGCCCGATGACCATCCCTGTGCCACGGAGTTGGGCACCCAGTCAAAATATTTAGTCTGTGGAGGTGACAGGCATCCCTTGGTTAGAGGAAGGGTCTAATGAACATTCATTACTGCCCACAACACCAGATGGCCCATTTATTCCTCCAACATCTAGAGGTTGATGGTAGAAGGTCTGGTGGAGCAGCCTACCAGAGGATTTGTTTCCCCTTGGCAGCTCACATGAGTTTCTATTAACATTTATACACATACGATAATTACATTTATACATTCTAAGACATTACAGAGGTAGAAGTTACTAAAGAGAAAGCCCATGTGCAACTTAGTGGATTTTACAGGCAGCAGTTAAGTATAAAAATTGTTTTGTCATTTCAGCATTTCAGTGAGAGGTTGAGCCTTTTGGAGAGTATCGTACGGTGAGCACAAAGTCTTAACCTGGTGATGAGCATGTGCAGGACCAGGACTTGTTAAGATTTTGTTCAAGCAGTAGTTTAAAACCACTGAGTTTGTCAGAGAATTTTACTTCTGTGTGGATACGATTCCAGAGTTTAGCAACGTGTTGAGAGTATAGTGAGTCTCCTGCAAGATAGTTTGACTTATCTGTGAGTAGTAAGAATTTGTTACTAGAACACAGGTCCCTTGCTGGACAGTAGGGCAGTAAGTTGTGTAGTGCAGGACATTTTTCTGGATGATGAATGAGTTTGTGTGCTGTAGTTAGTTGTGAATAAGTTAGGTAGATGTGCAGTTTAAGCCAGTTTAACTGTTTTAAGCTATGCCAATGGTGAGTCATATGAGGGAGAATGGTGGCAAATTTAGCTATTTTATTGTACCAGGAGGCAAGTTTCTTTAAGAGCATTGTTTAAATTTGTTAGGATAGGAGAGGCATACGAGATATGGCAATAAGAAGGTGGTAGCTAGAAATTTTTTTTTCTTGCAGTATCTGTAATAAATCCATTAATCCTATACGGGGTGTCTAGTTTCTGGTGTGTATATTTAATGGTGTGCATGACATGCTGGTGATATTTGAGAGTGTCATCTATTTTAATGCCTAGAATTTTTTAACATGAGTTACAGTTTCAATGATAGTATTACTTGTGGACATTACAGTAAAAGATTGCTTTTGATTTTGGCAACTTTTTGAGGCAAAAAGCATTAACTTAGTTTTCTTGGGGTTGAGTAGGAGGTTCATAGGTTCATAGGTTCATACTAGGCTATCTGCCCTGGGGCAATTATAAGCCTAGCCTGATTCTGTATGGCTTACGCCACCCCTTGATTTGAGTATACTGTGCCCTTTTTAAGGTTTAGTTTACTGTGCCTCTGTCTAATAGTGACACGGGAGTAATCCCTGGGACAAACCTATGATCCCCCATCCACTTATCGAGATTCTTCTTGAAGAGATTCAGTGAGGTGCTCTGCCTCACATGAACCGGAATTCTATTCCAGAGCGAAGGGAGCCTCTGGGTTATGAACCTGTCCCTCCAGCAAGTCCTATTTATTTCTGTGCTGAGGTTCAAGTCCCTCGAGCGTGTGGCTCTAAGGGATTTAGATTTACTGAGGTGGAGCATGTCCATTAATTCTGGATTTGACATAGCTTTGTATGTCAGGCATAGATCGCCTCAAGTAGGCGGTATGCAACTGAGTAGAGCTGGAGTTTTTTAACCGAGCAGCATATGGCATCTGTTTGAGACCCTTGATCCTCTTGGTGAGATACTTTTGGGGTCTTTCTAATTGCTGCAGGTGTCGGGTAAGGTACATCCCAAAAGGGCATTGTATTCTATGATGGGCCTGATGAGGGATGAATAAAGGGGCACGATTACCTCTCTTGATCTAGATGTGAAACCCTTCGTGATGAGGTGGGCTATGTAGAAGGTCTTTCTAACCACTATGGCAATGTGGTTTTCAAAGGAGAGATTGCTATCAACTTGGGTCCCCAGGTCCCTAATAACATTCTCTGTACTTAATGGGTTTCCGCCTATGTGGTAATTTGTGGGCACATTGTTTTCGCCAAAGGGTATGACTATACATTTTTTGGCATTTAGCTTTAAACCATGGCGCTGGCACCAGTTATCTGTCTCTGTAAGACCTTTTTGAAGGATGTTTGTGTCAGCTGGAGAGTTGATTATGGTGCCCAGTTTGCAGTCGTCTGCGAACTTGGTGAGCCATAGTCCTCCCACGTTTGCCTGTACCTCGGAAAAGTATATACCGAACAAGAGTGGTCCCAGGACAGAACCCTGTGGGACGCCACTTGTGTCCGGTTTCGAGTCTGACATGGCTCCAGCAACTCTCACTTTGTGGGTTCTGTCTTTGAGCCAGTTTGCGACCCATCTTGTGACATAGGGGTTTATATTTAAGCTGGATAGCTTATCAATGATGCCCGAGTGGGGTATTGTGTCAAATGCCTTTGCAAGGTCCAGATAGGCTGTGTGAACTACCTTCCCTTCATCTATGGCTTTGGTGACTGTTTCAAAGAAGTCAACCAGGTTCAAAAGGCAGGATCTGCCCTTGACACAGCCGAACTGGATAGGATCTAGTGTCTGTAGGTCCCCAATGTCTTTGTTTATGAGCTCCATGATGATCCTCTCCATAGCCTTGCAGACTAAGCTAGTCAGGCTTATGGGGTGATAGTTTCTAGGGTCCGTAGAGGCTCCACCTTTGTGGAGTGGGACCACTGTTGCTGTACATCATTCTGTGGGCACATATCCTGTAGTGAGGCTGAGATTGTATAGCTGTTTTATTTGAGGGATTAGTTCCTCTTGTAGTTCATGTAGGACGCAACCTGGGACGCCATCTGGTCCCATGGAAGCAGTGTTTTTTGCTTTGGAGAGGGCAGCCTTCACCTGAGCATCTGAGATGTTTGGGAGGCAGCTCTCTGCTGGGATAGATACTTGCTCTTTGGGGGAGGGGTGGAGAAGTTTGCACTGAACCTCTCTGCCAGGATATTGGCGATGTCTGTGGGTTCAGTGTATTTTTGTCGCTTAGAATCAACTCAGAACAAGTCTGGGAGTTGCATCCCAGGTTTCTAACATAACTGAAAAAAGCCTTATGATTTGTCTTTGGTGTCCTGTGCAATTTTTCTCTCGAAGCTGGCCTTGGAGGATTTTATGAGGGATCGTAATTTTTTGCTAGTACTGATCAGAGATGCCTTCCCTATTAGGGATTTTGCTCCATCATGTAGTAGCTTTCTCCTTCTGTTGTACAGTTTATTTATGGCAGGGGTCCACCACACTGGACGCCTGCCTTTGGATGATTGGGTCTTGGTTTTGTTTGGGATAGCATGATACATGCATTCCTGGAGACGTCCGTAGAATGCATTTATATAGGATTCTGCAGTTTGGGCTGTAGTTTCCACTGGCCCTGGGGCCTTGAAGGATTCCACTTCGGTTTTGAGAAGTGAGAAGTTCACTTTTGAGAAGTTTTTCACTGTGGTTTTCTGGGCTGGGGGTGGGGTCAGGATGTGGACATCCAGTGAAATTAATTTATGATCTGATCTTACCAATGAGGGATATACTTCTGGTGTGGAGCATAGAGTCCCCATGTTGGTAATGATCAGGTCTAGTATGTTGTCCCTCTTGTGGGAGTGGTGACTAGTTGTTCCATAGCATTTGAGTTTATAATTTCCAGGAATCTTTGGGCTAAGGTGCTGGGGCTTGAGTAGTTCTCCCAGTCAATGTTTGGGTAGTTGAAGTCGCCCAATATAATGGTGTTCGGAGAGATCTTCATGTTCTCCAATGTTTTCAGGAAAGCCGAATGGAATTCCTGACTTTGAGAGGGTGGTCTGTAGGATGCTATAAACTGAAAAGCAGTCTTGCCCACTGTTAGTTGCACATGGATGGTCTCCGATACTTCGTGCAATGCCACTAACCTGGAGGTGTGGATATCCTTGATAAATATGGAAACTCCCCCTCCTTTTGTGGTTCGGTCCGGGTTTTGGGGCCGAAAAACATGATATGAGGTATAGCATGGTAGTGCTGGGGTGCTCTCTGGAGCCTTGAACCAGGTTTCTGTCACTGCACAGATATCGATGTTCTCCATACTGAGGAGAGCTTCGAGTGCGTGCATCTTGAGGTTAAGACTTCTGGTGTTTAGCAGCATTACCCTTAGTTTCTTGTTCTTTGATTCTTTGAGCCAGGTTTCCACAGAGGAGAAAGATTTTCGGGTAATGTCTTGGAGCTTATTTACTGTTGAGGTTGAACACATTAATGTTGAGTCGTGTGTACACTGAACACCTGTAGTAACTGGTTGAAAGGATGAGGAGGTTTGGTGCCATTTAACAGCTTGCTGCCTTCCAGATAGGTAAAATACAGTTGTGTACACTTACCATAAATGTAGATGTTAGAGTGTATTCACTGTTGCAATCATTACATTTGGGTAATCCTGCTGGCAGGTTGCCCTCAGCCGGCCTGAATTCCAAAGTCTTGGGTCCAGCGTCGGCTGCTGTCACCCCTTCCCTGACATCAGGTCGTCAGGGGTATAAAAAAAGCAGCCAACGCCATTTTCTTCAGTTTTTCTTGCCCCAGATGTCAGGTGCCCCCTAAAAGGGTAGCCAAACTTAATTTATATATATATATATATATATATATATATATATATATATATATATATATCCATAAATGCACCAATATAAATTTTACCTTCATCTATAAGCAAATACACCACATAGGTTGTATAAATCAGAGAAGGAAAGATAAGATCCATAGGAAAAAGGGGGATGGCAGGTGGGTAACCTGGACTGCAACAGTGAAAACACTCGAACATCTACATTTATGGTAAGTGTACACAACTGTACTATGTTCTTTGTGTTTCACTGTTGCAGTCATTACATTTGGGTAGAGTCCCAAAGCTATGGATGGGAGGCTGGAGCTAAACAGCATTAGGAGCAGCTATGAGGCCCTGCAGAACTGCAGTGGCAAAGCCTGCCCTGGATTTAGAGTAGAGTGGCAGATGCTAATGCTTTGTAAAGGTGTGCACTGAACTCAACGTAGCCGTCTCTAAAATGTCTCTGGTTGGTACTCCCCTGAGAAATGCTGCTGAAGTGGCTGCAGCTCTGGTGGAATGTGGCCTAATGCCCTTAGGCACTGCCTTGCCATGGTGTAAATAGCAGAAACGAATGCAGTGGCCTATCCACTTAGAAATAGTCTGCTTTGAGATGGCCTTTCCTTGTGATCCTGCAGCATATGCCACTAGTAATTGCTCTGTCTTCCTGAAAGCTTTGGTTCTGTCTAAGTAGAATCTAAGCTGTCTGTGTACGTCCAAAGAATGCAGAATTCTCTCTCCCTTGTTCTGTGGATTTGAATAAAAAGCTGGCAGATGAACAGTTTGGTTAAGAGCCACACTGGACACCACTTTAGGCATAAATGTTGGGTTTGTCCTCAGAGAGACCCTGTCTGGATGAAAAATGATAAAAGGTTCCACAGCCATGAGCACCTGTAGCTCTGAAACTCGTCTTGCAGAAGTAATAGTTAGGAGCAGAGCTGTTTTCAAAGATAAAAACTTTATATCAGCAGTTGCAGCTGGCTCAAAAGGAGGCAGGGTGAGCTTTTCCAAGACATAGTTGAGGTCCCATGCAGGTATTGGTGATGATCTTGGAGGCCTTAAATTTTTGGCTCCTCTGAGGTACTGCTTTAATAAAGGATGAGAAAAAATTGGTGGCTCTGTATTGTAATGAGCCGAAATGGCAAAGGCATGAATTTTAACTGATGAAAAAGATAGGCCTTTGTCCAGCATCTCAGTTAAGTATTGCAAAATCTGAGGAATATTTGGTACAGCTGTATCCGTTCCTTGTGCCTGGTTCCAAGCGCAGAATCTCTTCCATTTTCCCGCATAAGACTTTCTAGTACTAGGCCTTCTGGCTTCCAGAATGACATCCATCACAGCTTTACTGAGAGGTGGTTTTTGTATGACTACATTATCCACCATGCTGCCAGGTTTAATGTCCTGAGTTGGCTGTGCAGGATCTGATTGTTTTGCTGGGACAGTAGACGAGGTATTAGAGGTAAGGTCCAAGCTGGGCATAGAGTCATGTTCCTTAGGATTGGATACCAGTACTGGCATGGTCAGTCTGGGGCAATCAGTATCATCTTTGGCTTCTCCTGTCTGACCTTTAAGAGTACCTTGGGGAGGAGAGGCAGTGGAGGAAAGGCATATACTGATAGGTTTTTCCAGCTGAAAGATAGGGCTTTCACTTTCCATGCTTGTCTGTGATAAGTCCTTGTGCAGAATCTTTTTAATTGGTAGTTGTGAGGGGAGGCAAATAGATCTATGTCCGGGCATCCCCATTTCCTTGTTATCATGCTGAAGACTGGTGGATCCAGCTTCCACTCATGGGGATCCATGAGGTTTCTGCTTAGTTTGTCTGCCAGAGTATTTTCCTTTCCTGGCAGGAATTGTGCCTGCAGATGTACTTGCTAAGTCAAAGCTGTGTCCCACAATGTCATGGCTAGTCTGCAAAGGGGGCAAGTGTGTGCCCCCCCTGCTTGTTTATATACCACATGACTGTGGTGTTGTCTGTCTTTATCAGTAGTTGTCCTGGATGAAGTAGGTCCTTGAAGGCTGTCAGGGCATTTTGAACAGCTAGCATCTCTTTTTGACTGATATGTAGATGCATTTGGTTTGAGGACCATGTGCCCTGAATGCATCTTCCTGCCATGTGGGCCACCCAGGCATAATCTGATGCATCCGTTGTTAGTGTCTGCCTGGCTGGGGGTAATGTGAATGGCTGTCCCTTGTTCTGGTGACAAGCCTTTGCCCATCATCGAAACTCCTGTTGCAGGCAGGGAATGAGAGTAATCATTGTTTCCAGGCTGTGGCAATGTTGAGTCCAAACACTTTTTAGGTACCACTGAAGTTTCCTCATATGCAGTCTTGCATATGGAATTAGTAGGATGCAGGATGCCATGAAGCCCAAAGCCTGCAGAATTTTTCTTGCAGATAACTGGGCCTTTGTTGCTAACATTTTGAAACAGGTAGTCAGTTGCCCTTGTTTGTCTGTCGTGAGATAAGCCATCTGGGCAGTTGTATTCAAGCTTGCACCCAGGAATGTTATCTCTTGAGAGGGTACTAGTTTGTTGACTGTGTACCCTAGGCATGTTAGAAGTCTTTTTACAAATGCCAGATGTTGAAGAAGAATGTCCTTGGTTCTCTGTTTGAATTAGACAGTCGTCCAAGTAAGGATATATTTGTATTCCTCTTTGCCTGCAGAATGCAATTACTGGTGCCAGGCACTTTGTAAAGACCCTGGGCGCAGTAGATAAGCCAAAGGGCAGTGCAGAGAATTGGTAATGCATTGAACCAGCATTGAATATGAGGTATCTTCTGCATGACTGTCTGATTGTAACATGCAGGTATGCCTCTTTTAAGCCTAAGGTCACAAGCCAAGCATTGTTGCCCAGCATGGGCAGAAGCTGCTGCAAAGTCAATATTTTGAATTTTGGAATATCCAGGAATGTATTCGGAATAGATAGGTTCAGTATCGGCCTCCAGGCCTTGTCCTTTCTGGGTACCAAGAACAGTCTTGAGTAAAATCCTTGTCCCTGCTCTTGCTCTGGTACTTGCTGAATGGCCCCCCATGCCCATGAGGGATGAAACTTGTTTTTGTGCCTCTGCCCATTTATTTTTTGGCAGATCTGGCCAGCCGTTTGCCTTTGGCAGGGTATGGAAATGCAACTTGTACCCTTGTGACACAATATTTAGAACCCACTTGTCCTGGTTATAATGTGCCTATTTTGAGCAAAAAGTGCTAATTTTCCCCCTAAGGGTGCTGCCAGAAGATAACTGCTTGGTGTGGGCAGGGGAAAGTCATTGGGACTGTTTTCTGTATGTTTGTGCTTTATCTTTCCCCAGCTTTGGAGGTAGAAGCACCCCATTGTTTTGACTTATAAGAACCTTGCGCCTGGGATCTGCCCCTAGGGTGTCTAGATCTGCCCCCTTTGAGGTCTGTCTGACACAGGAAAGGACCAATTTTTGGTAGGCCAGTGTCTACTAAACCTAGGTGACTGTACTTGTAAAAATTCTAACAGTTTGCATAGATTTAGCTTTGTCTTCCATTTTCTTTAACACCCCTTCTGCCTTAACACCAAACAAGGTATCATGCTGTAAAGGTGCATCTAGTAATTTAACTTTAACATGATCAGGCATATTTTGTTCCTTTAACCAAGCATGCCTCCTAATTACAGAACCTGTAACTGTGGCCCTGCAGGAGGCCTCCAAAGAATCAAAACCACATAGCAAAGTATGCTTTCCAACTTGTTCAGCTGAATGCAATAAATCCTGCATTTCCTTGTTTTCAGCACATTCAGAATTTAACATTTTCTGCTTAAGCAATCCCATGACATGTTGCTGATACTTGAGCATATGAAACTGACAGTTTAAGGCCCTAATAGCCAAGGTTGCAGATGTGTAAACCTTTTTTCCCCACCTATCCAGAGCCCTTGAATCTCTGTCAGAGGGGGTTGGGTTTTTTGCTGTCGATGCCTTAACACCCTCTGGACCCTGTGAAATAATTTCTGGGTCAGCAGCAGGGTTCTTAAAAAGAAATTTGTGTGAGTCAGGAACCCTGTAATATCTGTCTGGTTTAACAGGAGCTGGAGGTAAGGAGTCAGGGGTCAAACTGGACTCCGAAAACACATCATCTACAATGTCTAACACAGGGGGAACGGCTAGAGGCCCTGAGCCTCTTTTTAGATTCTGAAAAATCTTGGCTTTCCCAGTGAAAATGTTCCCTCATGGTATACAAGGTTTCCCCAAAGGAATAATCCTCAGGAGGGGATGCTGAAGGTATAGACTCTTCAGCATCAGGGTCCTCACAGGGAGACAAAGAATATCCCTCATCAGAAGAGGAATCAGAAGAAATAGAAACCTGATCTGAAGAGTCATAGTCAGTGTCTTGCCTAGGCCTCTTATCAGGAGGGGGATGGGAACCCCTGATCAAGGTAATCAGGTCTTTGGCCATTTTCATCATCTGTTTTTTGGGCATAGAGGCCTGTACACGTGGCTCATGAGTTTGTTTCTTTGCTTTAGAAGATACTTTAGTCTTTGAAGCTGAAGTCTTTTTAATGTAAAGATGTTGAGGTCTGAATACACCCTCAGAAGCCGGTACCTGCTCAGCGGCTCCTGACCCATCTGAGGGATTAGCGTCCGAGGCTCCAATACCTTGAGTATCCAGCAGCATGGCCGACTCCACATGTGAGTCGGGAGCGGCCTGCGACTCTAAAGTAGTGGGTGTCAGGGGCTGCGAAAGCACCTCACTGAGAACCGGCGACTGGCTTAGAAGCTTCGTTGTCGGTTTTGGGTCTCAGTTGTTTTTTTCTATCCTTTTCCTTGCGTTTTTTGTA
Organism: Protopterus annectens; assembly: GCF_019279795.1. NCBI lineage: Eukaryota > Metazoa > Chordata > Ceratodontiformes > Protopteridae > Protopterus > Protopterus annectens. The sequence goes on along the minus strand of NC_056744.1, from coordinate 369,000,771 downwards.
AACTCTGGTAGTCGGACGGCTATCGGACATTTCAGGATAATTAAATCGGCTACTAAAATACATTAAAGCAAAACTATACCGATGCTTAATAGTGTGTTGGTTAAATCTAGCACAAAACCGACAACCAGAAACGTTATGATCAGGGCCTAGGCAAGGAAAACAGTAAGAATGAAAATCCTTATGAGGTATTTGCTTTCCACAAGTAATGCAATTGTTAACTTTTTCTGACATCGGTCTGGAGCAAGAAAAAAGTTTCCCCAATGGGGTACTTAGCTTTATTGAAGACTTTGTTCTGAAACTCCAACACGAAAATTTCAGGAGTCGGCCGACCGGCACTTGCGAACTGCTTCTGCTTCGGGTACCGCGCGGCAAGAAAGACTTAAGAAAATGGTGTTGGCTGCTTCTTTTATACCCCTGACGTTAGGGATGGGGCGACAGCAGCCAACGCAGGACCCAAGACTTTAGAATTCAGGCTGGCTGAGGGCAACCTGCCAGCAGGATTACCCAAATGTAATGACTGCAACAGTGAAACACAAAGATCATCGAAGAAACCACAACAAGGAGTTCTGTGAAAGTCCTATTGAACGAGCAGTTGCTTTTGCGAGACAGTATCAAATGCCTTTGACAAGTCTAAAGACATGCTGGACACAAGCTGACCATTGTTTCTATGTTGGTTTATTATATCAGTAAAATGTAGTAGAGCAGCAGCAGTGCTGTGCTGGGGCCTAAAGCCATGTTGTGTTTCTGAGACCAGGTTATTTGAGGTTAGGTATTAAACTGGCTGCATATGGATGCATTTCTCTAATATTTTGCAGAAGAGGAGAGAGTCACTATTGGTCTGTAGTTATTAAACTCTGTAGATGTGCTGCCTTTGTACAATGATATGATGCAGGATTTTTTCCACAGTGATGCGACGTATCTTTTTGCTACTGACCTATTAACTAGCATAGACACAAGAAAGGCCATGACTTCTGCGGCTATTTTTAGGTAGTCTGATGGTAGCTGGTCTACTTCTATGGAAGCAGTTTTTAGTTTAAAAAGCAACTTCCTTATGAGCACGGTAGGTACTGGACTAAAACTGAAGAGCAGTGGATGGTTTTGGTAGGACAGGTGTAGAGAGAGGGGGATCAGATGTATTAGTGTCCAAGAGAGATAGTATTGATTATATACAGCAGGAATTAAATTGTGTGGGGATAGAGTCTGCTGTTATGTCTGTTTTTGGAGAGGGAGGGGTGATCTTGCCACTGTGGAGTAGTTTAGTTAGTGATGACCAAAAAAGTCTTGGGTTGTTTTGATGTTTGTCTTGTGGGCTGGTATAGTTTGTTCATTTGTCTTGTTTGACATGGCGTTTTGCAAGGCTTTTGAGATGTCTAAATTGCTGGAAGGCATTTTGAGTTCTATTTTTATATCAGAAAGCGGTAAGGTCTGGAAAAATTTTTTTTTGTTTCTTCTGTAAGCCATGGTATGATGTTGGACTCTCTTACTACGTACTGGTACTAGATTCTTTAAGATTTTTAAGAATATGTTATTAAAGTGTTCAACAACCATTACTAGTGGCATTGTTCCAAGTACAATCCAGTTTTATTGTTTTAGTGTTTCATTGAAAATATCTTTGCTTAAATTGGTTGTGTTTCGTATTTGACTATATACAGTATGTTTATCTAGACTATGATGCGTTCTAATGGCATATGTTGGTATGTGCTCACTTGCGCTATCAAAGGCAGACTACTTTTGTCAGTTTGTCTGGTTTGTTTGTAATAATTCAGGCTAATTTTGAGTATCCGCCTGAAGTTTTATTCATTCTAGTGGGTGTAGTCATTAACTGTTTGAATTTGTATAAGTTTATGGAATCAGTATAGGTAGGGGAATTTATGAGTTGCCAGTCTACATTTAAGCCTTCAAGGACTACAATTTCATGGTTAATTTGTTGGGATGTCCAGTACAGGATGCTCTCAGCAGTATCAATGTTATTCCCTGGTGGTTTATAAACTGCTGTTAAACATATAGTTTTTCTACTGTCGATTTTTAGGAGTGTTATTAAAGTTCAGCATTGTTAAATTTGGGTATTTCCTGTGGAAGCCAGGTGATGTTTAGTGAAGTTTTACAGATGACTGCTACACCACCTGCACACCTGTTTTGTCCGTCATGCCTGGGTATACGGTGTGCTGGGGCGTTCTCATTCTCGTTTCTTTCTTTTTTAACCATATTTCAGTAGCAATGACTACATCAAAGTGTATGTGGCAAAGTAGGCATGTACGTCAGGTTTTAGGTGACTGGTTTATTTTGAGGTTGGAAGTGATGACTTTATGAACAATGGCAATCATTTTTTGAACAGAGTTCCACAAAGCAGACAGAGCTTGAGAAGGTGGGTGCGTATGTACACATACAGCTTCTGAGGATGCATGCTACTCAGTGGCATGTGCTTTGCAGGCTCACATTCCATGGGTGCAACAAACTGTGCTCCTTACTAGATGTCCCCCAAGTTGCCATCAGGGGTGAACTGGCAATAGCTGTTCAGTTTCATTCTCCCTGTCCTGTCTCCTCCTAGACCAGTGCAGATACTCTAATAGTGGTCATCTGATGTGTGATCAGGGCCTCATCTCTCTGTGCTACAGAGTCAAGTACCCTTCCTGATATTCTGAGGGAGGGGGACAAGGGCAATTTGTGTTTTTGGCAGAATTGGAGGATGAAGAAGATCCATATAATCATGGTTGCTCTTTGGTGGTTAAAGGCCATGGGTTATCCTAGGTTATCCTTTTAGATATTGTTCCTTCTTTCCTTTTGTGCACTTGCATCTGAAGTTGTTAATCTTCTTCCATTCCTCACTGATGGGTACGGTTCCGAACCCTTGGAACCGAATCGGCCAAATGCCAAGCTAGCGTACACCAAACTCTCAAGCCACGCTACTACCCACAATGCCCTTCATCCCATACCCCAGATCTCGTTTGCCGCACAGCCATATTGCAGCAATCTGAAGTTGTTAATCTTCTTCCATTCCTCACTGATGGGTACGGTTCCGAACCCTCGGAACCGAATCCGCCAAATGCCAAGCTACCGTACACCAAACTCTCGAGCCACGCTACTACCCACAATGCCCTTCATCCCTTACCCCAGATCTCATTTGCCGCACAGCCGTATAGCAGCGTTTTCACCGAGTTCTCCAGCTAAGTAGTTTTGAATTATTCAAACTTGTATTTCTTCCAAAGTTTTTCTTACAGTGTCTTATAGTCTAGCTCTCCCCACAGGTATTCCTCTCCTTACCATTGTTGGTATTTTCTTGCCTTGTCTTCACTTTTACCACCCTCGTGGTAACTCTTCATACCGTTGCTGGTAGTTTGGCTCTTTTCTTCTTCTTTTCTCCGTTTGAGCGAGTGTTACTATGTCTGAGAAAAGGTACTTCAGGTTTTAAACATTGCACGTCGTGCAGTGGTAAATTACCTAACAGTGACTTGCATTTTAAATGCATGTATTGCTTGGGCGTCTCGCATCTTTCTGTGACTCCCACATGTGATATTTGTGTGAGTTTCAGTCAACGGACGTTGAATGAATGGCGCAACAAGTTGATTTTGAAAGGATTGCTTTCCTCTCCTTTCTCGAAGGCTATTTCTGCGGAGGTCTCAACCTCTCCAGTCAAGGACAAGAAGCGTCCTCGCTCAGACCCTTCTTCACTGGCCGGTGGACAGGGGCAAGAATCATAGATCTAAGGCCTGTAGATCTTCCTCAGCACATCGGCTCACTCCCTCTGTGCCTCCGATTTCGGCGCTAAGCGCAGTTTCTGGGAAGTCTGAATTGTCAGTTCTGGGCTTGGTACAGGTGACTACTGAACCACTGATTACTTCGGTTCCGACTAGTCTGGTTCTTGACACCTCAACACCGACTTCACCTTTACAGACACCGGCTCCGACGACCTCAGATCCAATTTTGACTACTACCCAGATTGTGACTTCGGCTCTGAGTCCCCTCTCGGTGCCGACCTTATTGTTTATGCAATTGAAATCAGAATCCTCGGCTCCGTTGAGTTCCTTACCACTGACCAGTTATTCATCTTCTGTGGATCCATTTGCCGGACAAGCCTACAGTCCCTTTCTGGACTGGTCTGAATCCCCTACCGGTCAGGTCTGCCAGGAGCGTGTCCGAAATTGACATTGTTCATCTCGTGGATCAGGTACTGACTGCAAGAGGAATCTCCAGACCCTGTTCTGCTCCAGGTGTTGGGATTTTTCCTCCTTCGACTCCTTCGTATTCTCCTGCTGGGGATCCTTCAGTTCCAAAGCCCCCTTGCCCGTTGCTTTCAATGGGACCCCTTCCTTCGGCACCGACTACTATGATACCTGAAGCATCTAAGCCCTGGTGTGTGTCAGTTCCGACGGCATCCCACCTTACTCAACCCCTTGCTTCGGGGGTGGAATATTTGGTTCCGGCCCCAGCACCGATGGTCTTTTCGGTTCCCGTGTCGGATCCAAGAGTTATATCCGCACTGAACCCTTCTCAAACTCCAGTCTCGGAGGTGGGCCATTCGGAGCAGGGTGTGACCCCAGTTCCGATTCAGTCCTCTTCGGCTCCGAGCTCCCATCCTTCTTCGGGTGGGCCCGCCTTCTGGATTATGGAAAGGGCGCTGGCAGATAGCAATCCCCCTCCTTCAGCTCCGCCTTTAATTCCCCCCCTAACTCAGCCGGCCCTTAGCAGGGGATCACTAATCCAAAGCACCCCCCCTTTCCGAGGCCTCTTCGGACATCCCCACCGAAGAGCCCTCTTGGAAGAGGGTGTGCAAAAGAAAACACATGGACTCACCTGAAGAGTCCCTTACTGAGGATAGAGATTACGATGATGGGGAAGGTTCCCCTAGATCACCCCCTGACGATATTTCCTTTGGGGATATCTTGGAGAGTTTGAGTCAGCGGGGTGACTGGAAATCTTCCACCCCTTCCCCGGAGGAATCCGTATTCCTACAAGCTTTCTGTTCCTAGCCCACTACTTCCTGGGTGGCCCCTCCTGCAGATGAGTTGGTCAAATTCATCGTGCAGCGAGCGTGGAAGAGTCCGGATGCAGTAGAAGCTATCCCCAGGAGATCAGACAAGGTACTTTCTCCTCCAGAGGATCAACCCCATTGGTCGAAAGGCTTGCCAGTAGACGCTGTGGTGGTGGCGGCGGCCACAAAAAAGGACCTGGTGGAAGAGAGTCCTGATGTTCACCCATCCAACAGGGAGTTCCGGGCGGTGGACAGGTTAGGAAAGCGAGTTTTTGCTGCAGCAACCTTTGCCGTGCGTTCGCTGAATTTCCTGGCACACTTTATGAGACTCCAGAGAGACCTTATTTCCGAACTCTCTGGTAGCCTCGCTGGTCAAGTGTCGGATGGAGCACTTGACAAAGTGGCTTCCCACGCAACCGAAGGAGCAGCATGTGCTGGCGTGGTTGTCTGACGTCATGCCTGGATGCGCATTTCTGACCTACTGGATTCATTTAAGTTTTCCTTTTTGAATGCCCCTATTGAGCCCTCCGCGCTCTTTGGTTCTAAGGTCAAGGATACTTTGGTCAGGTGCGAGCAGGATGGAAAGATCTTGTCTGCCGTGGGCCTGCGCTTCTCCAAACATCAGTGTTCCTGCTCCAGGAACCTGAGGAGTGGAAAGTTGTGGCACAAGAAGTCACAAGGTTTCTTTCGTGCCGCACGTGGCGAGGACTCCTCCAGAGGCAGAGTGGGGTCCGATGGTGGAAGACGCCCCTTTAGGGGCAGAGGGGGGTTACCAGAATCAGGGCTCCAGAGATTCTTTCTCTGGTAGATGCTATCAGCGCTCCTGAAGCACTGCCCGATTGCTTTCCTCTGGAAGCAGTCGGGGTGCGTTTCTCTCATCACCAAACAGCCTGGTCCTCCATTACAGATGATCTATGGGTACAGAGAATTATCACCAGAGGCTATCACACTACCCTCAAATCCGTTCCAAGACCTCAATTCTCCCTTCCTGACATACCACCCAGTCAAAGGGAGGAGGCAGCTTCTGAAATCAGGAAGCTTCTTCTAAAGCGAGTCATCCAAAAGGTCCCTCCAGATCAATGCGGATTAGGGTTCTACTCCAGACTCTTTTTGGTGCCAAAAAAGACGGGGGACTGGAGGTCCCATCCTGGATCTCAGTCGTTTGAATGAGTCAGTCACACCGACCAAGTTCTGCATGGTCACTATTCAATCCATCCTTCCATGCCTTCGGGAGGGTGTGTGGATGTGCTCTCTAGATCTCCGGGATGCGTATTACCACATCAAAATGGACAAACGCTCCAGGAGACTTCTGCGCTTTCGGCTGGGAGTCAATCATTTTCAATTCAGAGCCATGCCTTTCGACGGCCCCCAGAGTGTTCACGAAATGTCTAGCAGTGGTGACAGCTCAATTGAGACTTCACGGATTCCAGGTGTTTCCTTATCTGGATGATTGGCTCCTCTGCACCCCTCACCGAGCATCTACTGACCAGGGCCCTTCGTTACACTCTGTCTCTGGCAGAGTCTCTTTTCTATTACTATCAATTGGGAAAAATCAAACTTTCAGCCCTCACAACAACTGGAATTCATAGGGGCTATGTTCAACACTCAGCTCGGCCTAATATCTCTTCCTCATCACAGACTCTTAAGACGGAGAACACAAGTGATACTCGACCGCAGGAAAGTGTCTGCAAGGGAAGTTTTGCAGGCTCTGGGTTCTATGGCGGCAGCCATTCCCATTGCTCCGTTGGCCAGACTTCATATGCGCCTGTTACAGTGGCTTCTTCAAACTCAATGGACACACAATCATCATCCCTTGAACGCACTAATCCTCATCATCGATCTCTGCAAACAGGATCTCCTCTGGTGGATGAGAATGAACGAAAGTCTTTGGTGTCGCCCCTTTCAACCTCTTCAGCCCAACGCCACGGTGACTACGGACGCTTCCCTGATAGGGTGGGGGGGAACTTTCAGGAAAAATCTGTTCAAGGCACGTGGTCTCTAGAAGTCGACTTACATATCAACGTTCTAGAGCTCAGAGCTGTGTTACTGGTGTTACAAGCTCTCCATCCACTTCTTCCTCTCGGACCGATTGCTATCCAGTCCGACAACATGTCTGTGGTCTGGTACATCAACAAGCAGGGAGGGACCAGATCTTACCCCCTTTGCCACGAAGCAATGAGAATTTGGCTATGGCGACAGCTTCCAACTGTTTCCCGATTGCTACACACATCCCGGGGAGTTCCAACGTGATTGCGGACAGGCTGAGCAGATGCATCCTGCTTCCTCATGAGTGGTCTCTCAACCCGAGAATGGCGGAGGAAATTTTTAGCCACTGGGGCCGGCCTTGCTGTGATCTGTTTGCCTCCCTCTCCAATATGAAGTGCAGCAGCTACTTTGCACTCTTTCCTCCGCAGGGGGAGTCCCTGAGAGATGCTCTGACTCACAATTGGGCCGCGGGTCTCCTGTATGCTTATCCTCCCATCCCCTTGATACCCTTGGTCTTAAGGAAAGCTACTCGGTTGAGAAGCAGAATGATTCTCATTGCTCCATTCTGGCCTCGACAGATTTGGTTCCCCTTCCTTCAGCCACACCTGCTCCAACCTCCTTGGATCCTGGGCTTCCGTCTGGATCTCATTTCTCACCCCCAAGGGTTGTCGTCTCCACATCTAACCATGCTCAAACTGAAAGCTTGGCTGCTCCACTTCCGTTAGTAGCCAGGCTTGAATCACTCTCTTCCCCTGGTACGAAATATTATTTTGGCCTCCCATAAACCTTCTACCAGAAAACTTTGTAAAGACAAGTGGAAGCACTTTTCCTTGTGGGCACAAGAGCTGTCTCTGGATCCTGTCTCTGTTCCAGTAGCTACGGTTCTTCAATGCCTGACCGATCTTTTCCTTAAAGGGGCTTCTGCATCCACGATTTGGGTGCATTTAGCTGCCATCTCCAATTTCCATGATGGTTCAGACGGAATTCCTATTATATCTTCTCGTCTGTGTAAGACCTTCTTGAAGGGGATTTTTCATTCTAGACCTCCCATTAGGCAACCTGTGGAATCATGGAATCTGTCTAGGGTGCTTCAAACTTTGGCTCTACCTCCCTTCGAGCCGGCTGCAACCTGTAATGTGAAATTTCTGTCCTGGAAGACCTTGTTTCTGGTGGCGGTTACTTCAGCCAGATGTGTATCAGAGCTGCAAGCATTATGCATTGAGTCCTTAATTGATTTTCCATAAGGACAGAGTATCACTTCGCACCAATCCCACTTTCTTACCCAAGGTGGTTTTGGAATTCTTTATCAGTCCATTGAGTTGCCCGTGTTTTTCCCTAATTATACCAACAAAGGGGAATACTGTCTCCATTCCTTGGATGTCCACAGGCAGTTACATTTTTATTTGGACAGGACAAAGTCAATTCGTAAGTCAGATCAGCTTTTTGTTGCCTTTGCGGGCTCTAGAATGGGATCGGCAGTGTCTAAGGTTACCTTGTCTAAATGGCTTAGGGATTGCATCTCCTTTGTTTATTCTCTGGAGGAGGAATCAGCTCCTGGCTGCATTAAACCTCATTCCACTAGAACTGTGGCCGCTTCTGTCGCCTTTCATGCTAGGGCTTCCATAGATGATATTTGTGCAGCTGACACTTGGGCTACCTTTATCAAGCATTACAAACTGGATCTGATCTCCAGGGGAAGAGCTGCCTTTGGCTCTATGGTTCTCTGGAATGTTCTTCCATGAGGGCCACCCAGATTCTGTAGTAGCTAGGGACTCGGTCCCATTAGTGAGGAATGGAAGAAGATTAACAACTTCAGATAAAGAAGTTATGTCTTACCATAACGTTCCATCTGAGTTGTTGATCTTCTTCCATTCATCACACCCTCCCACCTTCCCCCGCCAAAGGTTCCTGGCGGATCTTCGGGTAATTTTGGTGTGTTAGGGTGTTTGCGCAGAGATGGCTTCTGCCTTTATTTCTGTTTCTAATATATGTTTCTGCTATATGTTCTGCAAACTCGATCTGAGGTATGGGATGAAGGGCATTGTGGGTAGTAGCGTGGCTCAAGAGTTTGGTGTATGCTAGCTTGTTATTTGGCTGACTTGGTTCGGAACCGTACCCATCAGTGATGAATGGAAGATGATCAACAACTCAGACAGAATGTTACGGTAAGACATAACTTCTTTTTCTCCCCTACCTGCATTACAAAGGCCCATATTTAGGATAGAGCCCGTCATATCTGGGCTGAAGGGAGTAAAAATGCTTTTTCACTGACTACTGCCCTTTTTCTATATTTGTTTAAAGACTTCAGCAGTGGTGTTCCAAAAGCACAGCACTTGATCACATGATGCACTGTACAGCTGCCAACTGGCATCCCCTAACAGGGGTTATAGTCTCAGCCAGGTATGTATTCTTATAACTGATCCCACAGTTCCTCCCTGGACGTTGTATCTACAGAATCACAGGCACACTTTACATAGTGTTTTACTAAATGACTAACAGTCTAGGTGAGTTCTAATAATCTTGCCTCAGGTTGCCATCAGATACCTCCCCAGTTTTCTCTTTGATATGTTCCAGGAGAGAAATTTGACACTTGGTCAAGTGCATCTGAGAAATAATGGCCATTATGTTCAGAGTAGCAGCAGCAGTGTTTACTTTCTTCCCAAAATGGTCTAGCACCCTTAGACCCCTTCTCTGGATCTGCTGGGTTCATCACAGGGTCTACATATAGGAACTTGCACGATACCTGCACCCTATATAAACTGTCTAGTTTCTTTGGGACAGTTGGCTGGGTACCTGGCTCATCAGAGGCCACCCGAAAAGCACCCTCATGAGCTTCCAAACATGGAAAAGTAGCCAGACGTTTGATGGCATCAAGGCTCCGTAAATCAAAATGCATGTTATGGCCCTCTGATGCCTCTCTGGTTTCTCATCTAAAGCTCTCTTCCATCTTGCAAAAACTATCTACAAACAGGATTTCCTTTGTGCATGAAGCAGAGGACATTGCACCTTCAACTTCTATGTCACTATATCCCACTGGGGAAGACATTTTTGAACAATAACCCAGTTCTTCCCCTCACTATCTGAGGAGTCACCCTCTTCCTTCTCAGGAGAGGATTCCTTTTTTCTTTTCCCAGAGGAAGCTCCTGACATGGAAGGCAAGTCAGAACTTGAATGTAAGCTCTGCAGTACCTGAAGGAAGTCTTGGATCAAGAAAATCCATTGCATAAGTATAACTTATGATGGGTACAAGACATGGACCCACTGAATACCTAGGGTCCAGGAAAATGCAGGGGACCTAATGTGGGTGACTTGTGTTTCAAGATCTTTTAGCTGAGGCATCGGCTTTGGAGGTCTAGGCTTAGGGACAAGAATCCTGGGATTCCACAAGACCAAGGATAACCTCCTTTACACGAATGGTAGGCAGACCATCTTCCTTTTCCAAGATATCAAAATGGGCTTCATCTATGGATATTTGTGAAAAGATGTCTGCTCTGAAAATTGTACAATGGACATCTGCTCAGTGAGACACACTTGCCTCATTTGGCATGATGGCAATCAAAGGGGCTTCAGTAACTTTGAGATGTACAGTCCAGTGGCTGAGAATGCACCTCACTAGGGTCTACATTAACAAGTCATGACAAGATATTGCTTGCCAAAAAGTCACCTCACTTGCACCCCAATCTACCTTCTTCTTAATGTTCTTCTTCTTGTTCTTGTGGATGGAGGGGTTGTCTGAGGCTGAAGGTGGACTCCCAGATGCCATGGTAAAAAGGATAAGGGCCTCAAGCCTTTTCTTTTGTAGTTAACGTTCTTCAGGAAATTCTGCCTACTTCTAATTGTATGAGTAAGTCCCTGACAAACTCTACAGCCCCCGATGTTATGCTCAAGACTTAAACAAAAGATGCATCAAGTATGGAAAGCCTTACGGGGAATCCATCTATCCAAAAACCACCCGTCTTTCTTGAAGCCTGACATAGCTAAAAACACAGCCAAATGTCTGAATGGCTAGACAATATAAGGCAACCAACACCAGCAAAGGAGGCAAGCAGAAAACAATAAGAAAATTCCCCCAAAGGGATACTTTTACTGTACTGAGCTCAAGAGAAGAGCAACAATGCCAAACTACAGTTGCAGTCAAAAGCAGTGGGTCACTGCATACAGCAGCAAGAAATACCTGTGAAGGAGCAGTGGAATGTTGGTTCTATAAAGGGGACACATTGATCTCCCTGAGAGGTGGGCATCTGTCACACACAGAGTGGGAAGGGTGCTAAGCTCTGGAAGTTGGGCCTTCAGCAGTCAAAGACCCAGTAGCTACCAACTACTGCAACACTGTTCTACACGCTGAATATTTGGTATTTGCAGCGTGGTTCTTAGCAGACAGCAGGCCCACCATGGACACTATATTCACAGAATGATCTAGGATAAAGAAAAACTGTTTTTGCCAATAACAGTAAAGGAGTACACAAAATTTTCTCACCTAGGCTGAGACCATTCATTTCATTTTTTTGATTATCCACATACACAGTGGCACAAGGGAGCCTAAAGCCTGTCCTAGTACTCAAAAAGGACAGGGCATTAAATTTCATCCTAAATGGGGCATCAACCCATCGCCAGTTACATGCACAAACTCACTCTCATGAGTGCAGAGACCTATAGACAATTTATAAGAATACCAATTCACTTACTGCACATCTTTGGGATGTGGGAGGAAACCAGAGAACGTGTCTACAGCAGTGAGGAATTCATTCTATGCTGCATAGCTTATAAACAAAGGTTTGGCACTTAGGTACAAGGAATTCATTGTACCATTGTATTTGGCATTCATCAGACCTATCATGGAGTACAGTGCCCCCTTTGGTACGTACCTAACCAAGTATATCCAACAATAGGAATGTCCACAGAAGTTCCTCACTAAAAGAATACAGGGCAGAAGTAAAATGTCCTATGCAGACCATTTCAAGGCCCTGTCTTTGTATTCTGTCTCCTACAGGCTTTTGAGGGGAGATCTATACCTGGCATACATGGCATTGTCAGACCCCACTCTGATTGTCCTCCTGCATATCCACAAAACAAACAACACTGGAATTACCCTTTCTAAAGGCTTAAACCTTGCCTGTAATATAAACAGGACCTGCTGGAGAGAAGAGGTATGCATCCCAGAGACTAGCCCATCTATGGAACAGGCTCACCATCCATGTGAAGCAGAGTTACCTAACCCAATTCAAGTGCAACTTGGACAACTGGATGGGGAACAGGAAATAAGTCCTGGTTTGGCACCTATGTCTCTGTCTCTAATGGACAGAGGCAGCCTGTAAATGGTTCATGTCCCAGGCCCCTGCTTGTAAATGTTTCATCTCCCAAACCCTTGCTTACATTTATCAGAGATTTGGGACTCATGGCTAAACTTAAAAAGACCCCAGTGGTTGGTAGCCTAGCAAACACCTATGAACCAGAAGAAAATCAGACACAGGAAGGATGTGCACAGGCAGAAGTCACCCCAGCTAAGAACTAAACTCGAGAAGCAAGGGCTGTGAGGTACACATGCTGACTACGGTTCCACGGTGTCACCCAGACAGACACCAGATGAGCTTAGTAGAACATGAAGGGTCAAGCGCAAAACCCACCAACAGCAAATCCCATCTGCAAAGGCTAAATGACATTCCATTTTCTCACCGAAATACTAACTTCACACAACAGAAAAACATCTGCTAAAGAAAAACACTTTTACTTTTTCTATTTAGTATTGACACTCCTGACTTGCAAGCGTTGCACAATACATACAGTGACCAACACTTTGCAGCCCTGAGCACTGCCAACCGATGCTACTGAAGTCGCATGCAATGCTCAACCACAGACTACGCTAAGCACACCACAACCAGCAGTGGACAGGTGACAAGTGACCTTCATGGAATGCCATCCTGTCCTCTACTTTGGAATTTATCTAACTTAATGTTCTATTCTAAGAGGCTGATGCCTTTAGCTTACCTGTCGGGGTTAGCGTGGAACTTCACCAGGCTGTTATAAAGCTGCATTTCTGTCTCCAGAGCTTCATTCAGCCTTGCCTGCTCTGATAGAAGGATCTCCAGCACAGACTACGGGAAAAATAAATAAAAACATAATTAGGGAACAGGAATGATTGACAAGGTAAATGTACAAGGACTGTTCAGCTCATGACATATCACACACTAAACTGCAAGTTAAGGCCAAAAGGACTACAGTTTCTAAATCCTAATGGTGTTTCCAAGGTGTTTAGCTAGGATCATCCTGGTGATTCATACAGTCATCTCGCACTGTCTGTTCATACTTACATTAATTATTTTAAAACCATACAACATAAAGCAACAGGCTGGGCATTATCAGGGAATTGAGACATACCTAGTAGTACTATGAGGCCCAATGGTGCAGGGAGACGGCCTTACAGCTCCTGGAAGGGGGTTAATTCCCTGACTACACCTAGTTTGGAGGGCATTAATTGAGCTTAGAGAATGGGTTATCTATTAATTTACATTTTGTATTTTTTATCATAAGATACTTCTTTAATACATTATTGATGTAAAATAGTTCCCCCACCTAATGTTTCCAAATTGCTATAGCATATGTAATTGTTGCTGGAGAAAGACAACTACTTTGGGTGCAAAATACTATTTAATGTCAACGTACACATTCTGAAGGACAAGGAAACACTCAAATATATGTATAAACATACACACACGCATGCGCACACACACCTGTCAGTTACATCCACTTTATTGAATGAATACACCCCAGTGGTCTGACTGGGATCAAATCAATAAAAAAAAAACAAAATGCAAAGTGCAAGGCACTGCAATCCTCCCCCATGCCTCTTAACTGTCTCTGATTTTGCAGCACAGTTCTACTCGACCCTTGTAGTATTGTTTTAACTGCTGGTATATCACAGAGGACAACAATCAGTAATGCCAGACTTTATAGAGTTTCATACATTTAGTTTATGGGATGTGTGCTGATGGACTGCCTATTGCAGTCAGCACGGTTTTTGTTTCTCTTTCTGTTACACTGTTTTTTCTCCCACTCTCTCTTGCGCACACAGATGCACACGTTCTTTTTTTTGTTTAAATTTTACAAGTAGAAAGACTAGTTTTCCCCTTAGTATCAGAAAGAAAAAGCCCTTTAGACAACAATTAATAAAAATGGTACCTCCTCTAGTCTAAAAAAGAACACTGTTCAGCAAGCCCAACAAAGCCACTGTCACCCAGCTGGCAACTAGGAATGTCGCTAGGGGGAATATTAGTTTATTTTGTGCCATTATGCACTATGGTTGTATAATCAGACATCTGGAACAACTGACAATAGGAACCAACTGAGAAAAAGAAGAAACCACACAGCTGAAAATACAGAACACACTTTTTACTGCAAAACACTCAGTAAAAATCAAAATTAGCGCTTTCGTAAGGTATACAGACCTTCTGGTCTGATGAAGTTTGGTCTGTGTACCTTACGAAAGCGCTAATTTTGATTTTTACTGAGTGTTTTGCAGTAAAAAGTGTGTTCCTATTTTCAGCTATGTGTTTTTTTCTATAATCAGACATCTGCCCAGTGTTTCCCTCAACTGTTTCCATCACTTATGCCAAGCACACTGTTGGTACCCATTAAGGGCTCAAACAGGGTGCTTAATAATGGCCAAGGCCTCCTACATTCCTGTTTAGAAAGGAAACAAAGAAATGTGCGTGAATAGTTACAAAGTTACAAACAGGGTAGATAATGTGCGTTAGAGAAGGAGTAGAAGGCGGCAAGGCAGTGTTGTTGACCTCTTACTCAAACGTCTGACAACAGTGAAGTAGGTACGCATGCCTTCTTTACTCTCCCATTCTTTCTGTATCCAACTATATTTAAAGCAAACTCATTTAATGCAAGTTAAACTGTACCCTCACAATATTCATTTTTTTTAAATTAGGACACTAATTTGTCGTTCCTTATCTTTAAGCAAAATGGATGCCATAATTACCATTACTGTTACTACAGCTAACCTTATGGTTATTTGATGGTAGATGTCTGTGACCTGTCTTTCACCATTCAGGCCCTCTCTGTCCAAGGAAGTGAGCAGATCAGAAATGCTGACTTTCCATGGTTTCTAGTCAGCATTCATTCATTGCAAAAACACATGATATTGGCCACGTAGCACTACCACCATTACATGGTTTCTAGTCAGCATTCATTAATTACAAAAACACAAGCTATTGGCCACGTAGCACTTCCACCACTAACATGGTTTCTA
This sequence comes from Protopterus annectens, assembly GCF_019279795.1. Lineage (NCBI taxonomy): Eukaryota > Metazoa > Chordata > Ceratodontiformes > Protopteridae > Protopterus > Protopterus annectens. The sequence goes on along the minus strand of NC_056744.1, from coordinate 368,985,562 downwards.
GTCAGCATTCATTAATTACAAAAACACATGATATTGGCCACGTAGCACTACCACCACTACATTGCTTCTAGTCAGCATTCATTAATTACAAAAACACATGCTATTGGCCACGTAGCACTACCACCATTACATGGTTTCTAGTCAGCATTCATTAATTACAAACACACATGCTATTGGCCACGTAGCACTACCACCATTACATGGTTTCTAGTCAGCATTCATTAATTACAAAAACACATGCTATTGGCCACGTAGCACTACCATCATTATATGGCTTCTAGTCAGCATTCATTAATTACAAAAATATATGATATTGGCCAAGTAGCACTACCACCATTACATGGCTTCTAGTCAGCATTCATTAATTACAAAAACACATATTGGCCACGTAGCATAATCACCATTACATGGTTTCTAGTCAGCATTCATAAATTACAAAAACACATGCTATTGGCCAAGTAGCACTACCACCAAACTAAATTATAGCAAACATAAATTTAGATCTTCAGCTTTGAAGGAGAACAGGCATCAGTTGACTAATCTCTCAGGATTGAGAAAAGCCTTCAAAAACAGCATGGCTGTCTGATAACTGACTCGACTGTTAGCACTTCAATTAAAAAAAAAATATTCACACACTAAGTAGTCTAAAAAGTGATGGGGTGCACAACAAAACAGAACATTCAACATCTCACATTTAACTGATGTGGAAGATGGGACGCAAAGCTTAAAATATGTGACCGTCTCAGTCACACCAAGTCAGGTGGCACCCTAAAAAGAGTTTCCATGACAAGTGTAGTAACTTTGTTTTGGACAAATCAGCCAATGACCCTCTCCAGAGAGTCAGGTACCAGGGAAAAGAACACTGGAAGTTGTTCCCCAGCCCATTACTTATTCTCTGGTACTCACCAGGAACAAAGGCAACTTCACTACTTTTTTTAACACAATGAATTATCACTTAAGACATAGACTAACTTACATTTATACAAAAGAAAACAAATCATATTAACATATCCCTACCACATATTTTGTATAATTTGTCAAGTCAACATTATACAAATTGCTGAATTCCTGCCTTCCCTTAAACCTCACTCCTCCTCCAAAACATTACTCTGCATGTATTGTTTCCATTTTGTCTATGTAATTTGCTGTAGCTTTTCTTAAGATGGCACTTACAGTTCTTTTACCTCTGTTACATTATTCAGTACTTCAAATACAGTTGGTTTAGACTTTGACTTCAGTTTTCTAGTAATAGCCGATTGAAGGCTCAGTGTCTGTTATTCTAAAAGCGCATTAGTTCTGGTTTAAGCTCTTGGGTTTCAGGCCAGTTATTTTACATTAAAAAGGTTTGTGGCTAGATCCTGCCCTTCTGAGCTGGGAATTTCTGGTTAAAGGCTTATTTGTGCCTGCTTATTTGAACTGTTTCTTTCTGAAATTTGTGTGCCTTGTTTGCTGTAGCCCAGAAGTTAGTAGTTTATTGGCCATTTTGGGCTAATTTTTATCTCTTCATTTCCCTGCTATAAAAACTGCATTTGCGCATTCTTTGCGCTTGTATTCAGCTCAGCAAGCTCCTGCCTGATGCCCTGCAGAGTTCTACAGCGGCAGAGAGACAAAAGAGAGAATTTGGAGTGATTAAGTATCATTTTCTTGCTGTCTAACTAATTCTGCCTAAACGCCAATTGTTTAGTGTTTCTGTGATTTAAAAAGCTTGTTTCTGCTACATATTGTACTTATTTGTTGCCTGCACTTGAACTAAATCATTTTTGTGTTTAAATAATCTGTTTAACTGTTGTAGGCTGCACACTAAAGTGCGATAGCCATTTCTGTGCATTTAAAGTGTTTTTTTTACTGCATCTGCTTTATTTTCTGGAAAAAAATATATACTTGTTTCCTGCTTTTCTGAACTAGTATAGCCCAGTTTTCAGGTTAGTGCTGAATTCAGGGCTATGTTACAAGTTTCTGTGTTGCCCATACCTTACTTGGATAGAAGGAAGTTTCTCTGTTCACCTGTGAGAGAGGAGGCTTTGACCAGCCTATCTGTCCCTGGAGGAGTGGTTTCAGCCCAGAGGTTAGTAGTTTATTGCCCATTTTGGGCTAATTTCTATCTCTTTCATTTCCCTGCTATAAAAATTGCACTTGCGCAGTTTTGTGCACCGGTTAGCTAGGGTTAAACTATTCCCGGCTCCATGAAGTCTACTCTTCAATTTTTTCTTTGGAACTAGACAAATTTTCAACTTAAGCACTCGAACCATTCATTTCACAGCCCAGCACTTGCTCAAAACTCATAACAATCACTAATTAACCGTAGCACTAGACCCCCCTTCACTGTCCAGAAGGACAAAGCTCTCTATTCGTCCCTACCAGCCAATCAGTAAAACAGCTCACTTTACCTATTCAGGCATGTCCAAAGGGCAGTTTCAGGTGTACTTCTCCAGTCCAACTACTGAATCTGGGCATTTTGAAGCAATGTTACAACTGACTCATGTACACAGACAACCCTCTCCTCCTACCACCAAACACTAATATATGCGACAGATGCAATTATACAGCCAAACTGGAGGCAAAGCTCTCACAACCCAAGACTGGAACTGACCGTCAAGAGGAGAAGGAAAATACTTGCAACACCATCAGTCTCACATAGACCTACTAAACCAACACTGGCAAATAACACACACAAATACACGTAAACATACTCGGAGGCTCTAAATAAAAATCTGCAAAAGCAACAGAGACCTCCAAAGCAGACACCCAAGCAACCTCCACACCCCATCACAAACCATGAAACACATACTTCATATAGTCAGTGTGCCATGTAATCACAGCCCTTAAGGCAAGATAACATACCCAGCACATTAGTAATAGGCGACTCTATAGTCAGGCACACTGATGTCCCACTAACTAGGCTGGACAAGGAGAAGGTTACAGTTAGCTGCCTGTTGGGCGCCAGGATCTGCCACATAACACAAGCACTCAGGTCGCTCCAGAACAAGTACAAATATGACTCTGTCATTGTTCATGTTGGTGTGGATGATTTGAGATGTACCTCCCTGGACTACATGAAAAGAGACATGAAAGAGCTCTCTGATCATGTAGCCCAAGACGGCATGACCCTGACCCTAAGTAGCATCCTGCCTTCACCAAGAATGATGCCACAGTATAAAGAAAAAATGATCAATTTCAAAAATTGGATAAATTTCTGGTGTCATTCAAAGGGAATCCAGTATCTGTCCGCCTGGGATGACATGCTCGACAAGCCATGTTGCTTCGCAAGAGATGGCTTGCACCTGTCACCCTTAGGCTTTCGAATACTGGCCAAGGCTTTTGCCGCCCCCATAGTGCCTTTTTTAGGCAAGGCTCAAAAGACAAACCCACCACCATAAATAGCACAAGTAACCAAAAACTAAGGGTAACGCTACTCAACGCCAGAAGTCTAAACCTCAAAATGCATGCACTCGAGGCACTCCTCAGTATGGACAACATTGATGTCTGTGCAGTAACAGAAACCTGGTTTAAAGCTTCAGACAGCACCCCAGCACTACCAGGCTATAACTCATACCATACTTTCTGGCCACAGAACCCAGACCGAAACACAAAAGGCGGGGGTGTATCCATATTCAACAAGGATACTCACACCTCCAGGTTAGTGGCGCAGCACAATGCCTCAGAGATCATTCATGTGCAACTAACAATGGGCAAAACTGCAGTTCAAATTGTAGCTTGCTACAGATCACCCACCATGACCCAGGACCCCCATTCCGCGTTTCTGGAGACACTGGAAAATATGAAGGTCCTACCAAATGCCCTAATATTGGGTGATTTCAATTACCCAAACATTAACTGGGAGAACTATTCAAGTACTAACTCCCTTGTCCAACGCTTCCTAGAATTTATAAACTCAAACGCCTTGGATCAACTGGTCAACACCCCCACCAGAGGTGACAACATATTGGACCTGGTCATCACCAACATGGGCGACCGGTGTTCTACACAGGAGGTCAACCCCTCACTGGTTAGATCAGACCACAGAATAATCACTCTGGATATCCACATTCCGCCCCCACCCCCAATCAAGGAAACCACCGTGAAAAACTTTTCAAAAGCAAACTTCACGTTACTTAAGACTGAGGTGGAAAGGTTCACAGCCCCAATGCTAAAGGACAACGCTGTCCAAGCTGCTGAATCTCTTACAAAGGCACTATATGAGCACCTGCAAGAATGCATGGACCGTGCTATCCCAAGCAAAACCAAGAATCACTCCTCCAAGAAAAGGAAACCAGTCTGGTGGACCCCTGCCATAAACAAGCTATACAATAGAAGGAGGAAACTACTACAGAAAAAAGTAAAATCCCAAGAAGGAAAGACATCCCTGATCAGTATCAGCAAGTAACTACGATCCCTCATAAAATCTTCCAAGGCTAGCTTCAAAAGAAAAATTGACAAGGACTCCAAAGATAACCACAAAGCGTTCTTTAGCTATGTCAAGAACCTAAGTGGAAACTCTCAGATCTGCTCTGAGTTAGTGCAGAATGGCACAAAATACACTGAACCGGCTGATATTGCCAACATTCTGGCAGACAGGTTTAGTGCAAACTTCACCCACCTCTCACCCCCTAAAGGGGCCATAACCTTACCAGAAGAATGTAGAGTCCCAGAAATCACTGACACACAGGTTAAAACAGCCCAATCCAAAGCCAAAAACACAGCTTCAATGGGACCGGACGGAGTCCCAGGCTGTGTCGTACACGAACTCCAAAATTAACTAACCCCTCACCTAAACACACTGTTCAAACTCAGCCTCTTTACAGGCTACATACCCATAGAGTGGTGCACTGCAACAGTTATCCCACTCCACAAAGGTGGAGCCACAATGGACCCCGGGAACTATTACCCTATAAGCCAGACTAGCCTGGTCTGCAAGGCTATGGAGCACATCATCATGGAACTCGTTAACAGAGACATTGGGAACCTCCAAACATTGGACCCTACCCAGTTTGGCTTTGTTAAGGGCAGATCATGCCCCCTAAACCTGGTGGACTTCTTTGAGATGGTTACCAAGGCTTTAGACGAGGGAAAGGAGGTCCACACAGCCTACCTAGACCTCGCAAAGGCTTTCAACACCATTCTGGTATTATAGACAAGCTCACCAGCCTGAACATAAACCCCTATGTCAGGAGATGGGTTGCCAGTTGGCTCACAGACAGAACCCACAGTGATAGTTGCAGGCTCTAGGTCCGACTCTAAACCAGTTACAAGTGGCGCTCCCCAGGGCTCAGTACTGGGACCCCTCCTGTTCAGTATATACTTCTCAGATGTACAGGCAAGCACAGGAGGACTATGGCTGACCATATTCGCAGACAACTGCAAACTGGGGGCCATAATTGACTCTCCGGCTGATACAGACATCTGCCAGAAGGGTCTCACTAAGACAGATACCTGGTGTCAAAATCATGGCCTCAAGCTAAATGCCAAAAAGTGCAGTCATCCCCTTTGGAAAAAAAGTACCTGCAAACTACCACATACATTATAGTCCCCTAAATACTGAAAATGAAATAAGGATCTGGGGACCTAAGTAGATAGTAATCTCTCCTTTGATAATCATATTGCCAAGGTGGTTAGAAAATCCTTCTATGTGGCCCACCTAATCACAAAAGGGTTCGCATCTAGAACAAAAGAGGTTATTGTGCCCCTCTACTCATCACTCATCAGACCCATCATAGAGTACAATGCCCCATTTGGAATGTACCTTACAAGACACCTGCAACAGCTGGAAAAACCACAAAAATACCTCACCAAGAGGATTGCTGGCCTCAAACAGATGCCCTATGCAGCCTGACTAAAGAAACTCTAGATGTGCTCAGTTGCATACCGTCTACTCAGAGGTGATCTTTGTCTGACATACAAGGCCATGTCCAACCCAGAAGTGATGAACATGCTCCACCTAAAAAAAAAAAACAAATACCCGAGAGCCACATGCTCTAGGGATCTAAACCTCACCATAATGATAAATAGGACTTGCTGGAGAGATAGATTCCTGTCCCAGAGACTCCCCATGCTTTGGAACAGGATTCCAATCTACATTAGGCAGAGCCCCTCAGTAACGCTCTTCAAGAGAATCCCCGATGAGTGGATGGGAAACGGACAAATTTACCCCGGGGATGACTGCAGTGGCTCTGCTGGACAGAGGCACAGGGAACTAATCTAAGGGGGCAGCGAAAGCCAACACATTCTGGCTAGGCTTACCTATGCCCTCGGCCAGATAGCCTAGTACTTACCTATGAACCTATGAACCTATAACTGCTTTTCGGCTGTCACCAGAATTCAATTTAACAAGGCAGTTCAGATCCTGTATCCCAGCTCAAAAAATCATTTCCTTGGTTACATCAATTTGCTCACCTAATATTTCTGACAGAATACTCTGTAGGGAACTTTTAAAGTCTGCAAACTCATTACAGCCCTAAACACATGTTCCCAGATACCTCTTTCTTCCTCATAACACCTCCAACATTTGATATCTATCTGCGGGAAAAATTATTTGTAGTCTGCTGGGGTATCAAATACATATGCAAAAACTTCAAAGCAAATAATCTTAAATCTTCCAGACTTTGTTGCATATTTGTGAGGTGTACATATGTCCTTCCATTGTTCCCTTGTGAATTGCACATCTAATCCCTCTTCCCAATCTTTTCTAACCTCCTCTGATTGATTCCCATAGTTATCGTGCAGTATTTGTATGCCCTACTAATTATCCCTTTTTAACAGCAGCTTCTTTTTTAGATTCAGTTTAAAACTCTACAAGAGGAGATCTTTCACTTAGGATTCCCTATCCATTTTTCTTTGCCTATACTCGAATACCAATCACTGATAAGGGAGGCGGTCTCTAGTCTGCAGTACAATTATCTTAGGGGCTTCTTTTCATTATATTACCTTTCACTTTCTAGACATTTGCCTTTAATACCTTGGTTTCTTTGCCAGTTTTATCCAGTACATTTCAGCTGCCCTTGCCTACTGTCTGCATCCCTGATTGCAGACATCTCTATTGGTAAAATGCCTTTTCTCCATTCCTGCGTTGGCTTAGTTAGACTACTTTCTGCTATTTTGTGAATATAATATTCTGTGTGGCTGTTACTCTCCTTAAGGATCGGAATCCAAAATCCCACTTTCTCCTTATTTCTTGAATTCCCCCCTGCTTCATCATCATCATCCCTTTCCACTTTGAATGATACTTTCCTTCTTGTGCTAAGTATATCAGCCTTAACTGTGCCGCTCTAAAATATTCCTTCAGATTGGGTAATCCTAATCTCTTTTTCTCCTCTTCCTTCAACTCTTTATTAATTGCTATGCACAACTTCTCTGGCTGATAAAAAATGTTTCTGACCTGTATATAAAACTAAAGGGACTAAAAACATTTTTACTACTTGTATCTTGCTATCCATATCCATAGACAAGAGCTTCCAGCTTCTCAGTTTTAATTATCTTTTGTTTACTCTCTTCCCACACACCCTTGGCTGCCATAACAGAAGCCTTTTTAATCTATACTCTTAAATACTTCATTTTATCATGTTTCCATAAATATGGACATTGTTGAACCAATTCATGTATAGATGCAGACTTTACAACTATATCCTTTTTTAAATCTTTATTAATTTTATATCCCGAAAAGACTTTAAACTGCTAAAGATGTTCCTCAACACTGAGGTGGTATTTTCTGTTTTTAACAGGTACAAAATAACAACATCTGCAAATAAAGCCAACTTTTCTTGATCAAACAAATTATATGCTTGAAGTTCTGAGTCCCTTATTTTCTTTGCCAATGGCTCTAAACATAAAACAAATAAAGGAGAAAAAGGACAACCTGCCTCGTTCCTCTGTTCAGAGGAAACTTGTCCAAAAGGAATTCTCCCACTTTAATTTTTGCCTCTGATCCCCCACATATCCTACTAATTAACCTTATTGTATCCCCTTTTGTTTTTTCCTTAGTGTCCTTCCTAAAAAAATGACATGGAGTAAGGCATATGCCTGTCACTCCCACAAGTTTAACAAAGTCAACAAAAATTCAATCTTTCTCAGCCACTTTTTCTTGTAAAGCCATATTTCACAAGTGTGATTGATGCTTTATAGTCTCACATTTATTCACCAATTTTAGTGCTGCTAGTTTTCTTCCCTTTCATCTCCATCTCCCAACCCCAGACTCAAGTTAAGTCCAAGGTACTCCAGATTCTTCTACTGAACTGCTATGCTCTTCTTAAGCATTTTCCTTTGGAACACTGACAAAGGTTTCACTGGCATAATCTCTAGCTGAGCCTCACCATCAGGAGAATTAGAAACAGACTCCCCTCAGTTTGACGGGTCACCCCTTTTTGGGCAAACTGTTGTATTTTCCCCCTTAGCCTGTTCTGCTTCAAAAAAGACTTTGATCCTCCAGGAAAAAAAAATATTCTGAAGACAACTGGACACAGTAACTTGAATCTCACACCTGCCTCTTGACATTCCCTGATTGCTGGGATAAATTTGCTTCTCCTATGCCTGGTGTACAATAAAACAAACATTTTCCACAAGCACTACAATGTCTCCAGTTTTTAATATTTTGTCCTTCTGCCACAGTCTTGTCAGGATCAACTGTTCCCGTTATGTGATAGCATCTTTACTAATACAGGTTTTGGCTTCTTTTTCACTGCTGTGAATACCAGTCCAGTTGCTTATTCATACATATTAGCAGTGTCTGTCAGAATATCTCAAGTTTTCTCTGTATGGTCTGTTCCCTTAACTACCAATTTTTAAAATGGCTCTTTTTGAGCAGTCTCATACTCAGCCAGCCTTTTCTTCATTTCACCCTCTGATTTTTGCAGTTTTACCAGTTTATCTCAAGACATGTTTAAAGCTTCTACCATGTTTTCAGCATTTTGCTATTTGAGTCGATCTACTCCTTCAGTGTTTCATTTATTTTAATTGACTTTGAGCACATTTAACTTAGTTTTCTCTAAATTACTGGAAGCCATCTTTGTACCAAAGCTGGAACGTGAACTGCTTTTTGCTAAACAGCTACAGGATTCTTCCTAGTCTATGTTTTCTCTTCACCTTTTCTACTTGATTTTCCTTCAGACTCTCTAAGCTTCTTCTTTCCTATCATCTAGGCAGTGTACTTGCTAGCCAATTACTGAATGTTACTAATAGGCAGAATTACTGGTCCTTACCTGTTTCTTTTTTCAAATTGAGAGTGCTGAAATTAATCTGCTGATCAGAGTGCAGCCTTCTTGGAAAGTCCAGAGGCAGCTTCTATAAGGGGTGGAAGGAAGGGATACCCTAATGCTGCAGGGACTCTACTATTCAGACATTTGCTATCATGATGACTGTTCTCACACAACTCTTTTATGCCCATTATAACAATCACTGCTGCATTATCATTCACTGTGCTTTGGAAAAGAGCTACAAAAGTTTGGTATACAGTGCCTGGGGGTATATCTTGTCAGAGATCTAATGAGAAGGCTCTCCATACCTTGCTGGATGATTACTGCAAATCCTTTCCCGATGCTGGGCTACATGTCCAGATTGTAGTGTTTAAAAAGAGAGAATAGATGTCCAAGTATCTGCCTCACAAATGATTTGTACTTGTGCAAAAAGACAGCCACGGCAGGTGTTGCCCTGGTGGAATGGGCTTTGAGCTGACATTACAGGATATAAACATGGTGATCACAACAAAATAAATGCAGTCTTGTAGCCAACTGGATTAGGTCAGTTTAGGAACTGGTCTGCTTCTTTTCCAGGTGTAGAGAAGGTTACTTTGCCTCACCTCCTTGGTCTTCTCAATAAACTGTCTCAACTACCTACTTAAGGGCATTAGGTGCACATACTAGGCATCCTTGTTCTGTGGTATGGGGTAAAATACTGGCAACAGGGCAATTTGATTTCAGGCCAACTCTGATGCCACTTTAGACATGACAGGTGTTGGTGCTAAAAGACATGGTGCCCTTATGGATGACTGTCTAATGCTCTCAGTATATAAGTGCTTACAGTACGAACTTCTCCCTGGTGAAGTAACAGCTACCTAAAACAGTGTCTAAGACAAATATTTTAGTGCTGCTATGACGGCTGGCTCAAAATATGGAAGACTTAACTTTCTATTGTAAAATTCAAATCCAAGGAAGAGGAATTGGTCACTTTAGGGATTATTAAAAAACTGATCTTTAAAAAAGCTATTTGACCCTGGAGAAAGGTGGTGGACTTCGACTAAGGCATAGACCACACCCTTTTCAAACAGCCCTGTTGAATATAATACAGTAGGACCTCTTAGACACAGGCTACTGTGAGAAATGTTCCCTGATTTGCACAACAGGCTTAGAATATATTAAGATTTCACAGTGGTGTGTTCCTATATACCACTTCAATGGGGAAGCTGTCCTAAAGTGGGATACGGCTTCTAACTGCTATACTGCAAGTCACGAGATCTTCAAGACTTGATGCAACAGAATTCCCCTTGCCGAATTAGTTATGTGCAAGCTGTCAAAAAAATGTTGAGGGTTTCTCCTTCCCCAGCTGTACAGGTTGGCAGAATCAAGATCATCTGGTCAGAAAGGGTCTATCTGCAAGACTTACCCTTTTCTCCTCTTGTCTTTAGTACCACCACTGACAAAAGAGGGAGGAGAGGAAGACATAAATTAGTTCCATAACGCCACTTGACTGAGAATGGATTTAATGACCAGGATCCTCCAGTATGGGTACCTGAAGTAATATTTCTTGATTTGCTTGCTTTTAGCAGAGGCACACAGACCTATATCTGGGACTACCCATCCTTTAGCTAGTTTGTAGAAGATATGAGGATGTAGCATGGGAAGAGGTCCAAGGAGCAGAACAGATGTAGGTGGTATGCAGATGGAGTTCCTGTCCTTATCCCATGATCCTCTCCCAGGCTATCATGCTGAGTCTGCAAAGCTGAGCACAATGGATGCCTCCTTGTTTGATGACATATTACATTACTAGAGTATCATTTATTAGCTCACATAGGGTCCTCAGCTTATTCTGAAGACCTGAAAGGTACACATTAATGCTAGCATATACATGGCACTGTTCTGCTTTGCCTTTGTCCAAGTATACCCACTTTCCCTGAGTTTTTCAGGGGACCTGAAAAAAACTCACAGGAGAAGACAGGTGTAGTCCAAGTTGTTTGTGGTTAGGGTCTTAGAACCCTGGTAATCCACAAACGGTGTTCCTGTTTTACATTGCATCTGATGAAATCAATGATAGAATACGGATTGCTATTTGAAGCAAAAAAAAAAAAAAAAAAAAAAAAAACCTGATGAGGAGTCTGGTTTCTCTCTCGCTCTTCTACTGAGCATCTTCAGTGCAGGGAGGTGACTAGCTCTGCTCTGGGGAGGCTCAAAACACTGGAAGTCAAATCGGATAAAACAGTCATCTGCATGCAGCTAATTCCAAAGCATAACAAATGATATTGCAGCCTCGATCCTTACAATGAACATCAGCAATGCTTTACTTGTGCTGTTAGAGCGAATGCGTTACTTCACCAGCATTATGCACACCAAGCCCAGCTAGTCTGCAGTAGGTTTTAGCTGATCTTTACTCAAGACAGTGGTAATAATAACTATGTGACCCAAGGGTGATGTGGACAGTTCCATAAAATCCTTATCACCTTTACCGGGAAGTTTGCAAACAACCCTAACCTTTAGCCAAGCAAATGGCTTAAAGCAATAAATTACAGGTGATTTATAAGCTGCAAAATCTTTTGCTTAAACTGTGTGAAAGTAAACCTCATTCTATACAGAAACTTTAAGAAAACATGTTTTCTAACGCTATCACAAAATGCATACACACACACATTCCAATCGCCATGCTATAAAAAGGAAAAGCTGAAAAGGATCTGGACTCTATCAATGCTACCTGGTGATGCTGAAGGTCAGAATCATCCAGCGAAGATGACTCCATCTGAGCTGCTCTTTCTTTTAAGGCCAAGACCTCCTGAGTGAGATGTTCGACTAATGCTAGTTCTTCAGGCTTTGACATCCGTACCTGCAGCTCCTGAGGAAAAAATAAATTACTATTAATGCAAATAGCAATATTTCTAGCTGTCTCCCAAGAAACATCAGCACATGAAGCAGTTTAATAATGACTGGAATAGTTCGCTTTCCCTTGAATTTCAATGTAACTATACAACAGTAATGCCCCAGACGTATCCAAGCTTAGGTATAGTTATGCCTATGCATGAACACACATTCATACTCAGGTTCATTAATTATTACTATGCAGCTGATTTGGGTGGATTGTTTCTAGCCTAGCCAAAGGAGCACCCACAACATGTTGCCCTTTCCATAAGGCCAAGACTGGCCAGACCAGCCATGTATTTGCAATATCCTATCCATTCATAGGTTCACAGGTAGGTACTAGGCTATTGGCCCTAGGGCCTATATAAGCCTAGCCAAAGGTACCCTGGCTTTCGCCACCAAAGAAAATTATTTTCCTGTGTCACTGTCGAGCAGAGCCACAGAAGTGATCCCCGGGGTGAATTTCCTATCTCCCATCCAATTCTCAAGATTTTTCTTGAAGAGTGCTAATGAGGAGCTTTGTTTGATATAGACAGGTAGTTTGTTCCAGAGTATGGGAAGTCTCTGGGACAGAAATCTATCCCTCCAGCATGTTCCGTTTATTGTGGTGACAAGGTTTAGATCCCTAAAGCGTGTAGCTTGCAGGGATTGGGATTTCTTTAAGTGGAGCATGTCTAAAAGCTCTGGGTTTGACATAGTTTTGTGTGTTAGGCAGAGATCGCCTCTGAGTAGGCGATATGTGACGGAGTAAAGCTGCAGTTTTTTGAGACTGTCTGCGTACGGCATCTGTTTGAGGCTGGTAATCCTCTTTGTGAGGTATTTATGTGGCCTTTCCAGTTGTTGTAGATGTCTTGTGAGGTACATACCAAAAGGGGTATTGCACTCTATAATGGGTCTAATGAGTGACGAGAAGAGGGGAACAATGACCTGTTTTTTTCTGGATGAGAAATCTTTTGTGATGAGGTGTGCCACATAGAAGGATTTCCTGACTACTGTGGCGATGTGATTATCAAAGGAGAGACTACTGTCCACCTGTGTCCCAAGGTCTCTTATCACACTTTCGGTGTAAGTAGACTACCGCCTACGTGGTAGTTCATGGGTACAGAGTTTTTGCCAAAAGGAATGACAATGCACTTTTTGGCATTAAGCTCGAGGGCCATGGCTTTGACACCAGGCATCTGTCTCAGCGAGGCCCTTTTGTAGGATGTCCACATCTTTTGGAGTTTTGATTATGGCTCCTAGTTTGCAGTCATCTGCGAACTTCATTAGCCAATGACCTTCTGTGTTGGCCTGTACTTCAGAGAAGTAGATACCAAACAGGAGAGGACCCAGGACTGAACCCTGTGGTACTCCACTTGTCACTGGCCTGAAGTTGGATTTGGAGTCTGCTCCTTTCACAGTGTGGGTTCTGTCAGTGAGCCAGTTGGCAACCCATCTTGTGACATAGGGATTTATACCTAGTTTAGTGAGTTTATCTATAATTCCAGAGTGGGGGATGGTGTTGAAAGCCTTGTTGAGAACTAGATAGGCTGTGTGAACCACCTTACCCTCATCTACGGCTTTGCTGACTGCTTCAAAGACGTCTATCAGGTTTAGGAGACATGATCTGCCTTTTACAAACCCGAACTGGGTGGGGTCCTGAGTTTGAAGATTACCAATGTCACTGTTTATAAGTTCCATGATGATGTGTTCCATAGCCTTGCAGACCAGGCTTGTTAGGCTAATGGGGCGGTAGTTTCCGGGGTCTATGGTGGCTCCCCCTTTGTGGAGTGGGATAACTGTCGCTGTGCACCATTCAGTAGGCACATAGCCTGAGGTGAGGCTATGATTGAACATGGTACTTAGGTGGGGTGCAAGTTCGTTCTGTAGTTCATGTAGAACACAGCCTGGGATGTTGTCAGGTCCCATGGATGCTGTGTTCTTGTCTTTGGATAGTGTGTTTTTTACCTGTGCAGCTGTGACTACAGGAACTTGGCATTCTTCTAGTATAGAGATGGGGCCTTTAGGGGATGAAAGGGGGGGGTAAACTTAGCACTGAACCTATCTGCCAGGATGTTGGCAATATCAGTTGGTTCTGTATATTTAATGCCATTGTGCTGTAACTCAGAGAAGATCTGAGTGTTGCCATTGAGATTCTTGACATAGCTATAGAATGCTTTGTGGTTGGCTTTAGAATCCGTGGCGATTTTGTTTTCATAACTAGCTTTGGAGGATTTTATGAGGGATCTCAGCTTCTTACTGAGGCTGACCAGGGAGTTTCTCCAATCATGGGATTTTACTCTTTTTTGCAACAGTTTCTTTCTTCTGTTGTAGAGTTTGTTTATGGCAGGGGACCACCAGATTGGCTTCCTTTTTTTGGAGGATAGCATCTTGGTTCTGTTAGGGATTGCACAATCCATGCACTCGTGTAAGTGCTTATAAAGTGCATTTGTGTAGGATTCAGTAGTCATTCCTCTATTGTCCGTCAGCATGGGTGTCGTGAAGTTTGCCACTTCTGTCTTAAGAAGTGTGAAGTTGGCTTTGGAGAAATTTTTTACTGTGGTTTCCCAAATGGGGGGGTGGGAGAGGGATGTGGATGTCTAGGGTGATTAGCTTGTGGTCGGAACTGACCAATGAGGAATTGACCTCTGGTGTGGAGCAGCGGTTGCCCATGTTGGTAATAACCAGGTCTAAGATATTGCTGCCCCTGGTGGGGGTGTGGATAAGTTGATCCACGGCACTGGAATTTATGAATTCCAGAAAACGTTGAGCACAAGAGTTGGTACATGAGTAGTTTTCCCAGTTAATGGTAGGGTAGTTGAAATTGCCCATTATTAGGGTGTTAGGTTGTACCCTAATATTTTCCAGTGTATTATTCATACAGGTAGTGTTTAAACAAGGTTAAGAAGCTACTTTAACATGAAAACGGATTCTATTACAGAGAAGGGGAATTCTTTAGGAGGTGAATCTGCCCCTCCATCAGGTTTTGTTTGTACTTAGGTGGAAGTTTTGGCCTCTCATGCAGCTGTAGTTACACAGGTTTTATGAATGTGAAGGTTACACAGGTCAGGGTCATTTGAAGCCTTATACGTGAAGCAGAGACCCCCTTGTATGAATCTATATTTGACTGAGAAAAGGGAGAGGGTTCAAGAGGTTCTGCAGACCATGTAGAACTCAAACCACTGAACTTCTTAGTTGGGAGGAGTTGTAGTCTTTCAAGTTGGTTGCATGTTTTGCCAAATGCATGGTGAAGAGGCATTATATTCAATTACGTATCACAAGATGTAAATGTAATGGGTTTCAAAAAACAGGAAAGATGATGCAAGGTTTGAATCCAGCTTGGATCTGGTACAATGGTTAAGGTCTTCGCATTATAGACACAAGGTACAGGGATTGATTCTAACAATGGGTTATTGGCTAGGCTTAAAAAGGCCTTTCAGAGCAGTTAGCTTAGTATTCACTTATGAACCTAACAGCCTAATTAGGGAGGTGCACAGAGAGAGAAATAACACCCTAGACTGGTCACATAGGACTTCAGTAATCAGTTGTCGTAGGCAGAGAAATTTCCTAACTACCGTAAAGATATGGTGTTCAAAGCAGAGCTCACCATCATTGAATCGGTTCTGGTCCTTAATAACTGGATTGATTCTGAGGAAGATACTTTCTAAGTGACAGGTGCAAGGGGACTGATGTTTTCCAAAGAACACAATGTTATCTATGTTTGCATTTACCTTTAGACAATGATCCCAGACATCATCTGGGAGTCAGCAGAACAGTTTATGATAGTTTCAAGTTGGCAATCAGATGCAAACTCGGTCAGCCAGAGACCCTCTCAGTCAGCTTTAACATCAGAGAATAAATACCAAATAGGAAAAGACCCAGTGCTGGTAATGTGTTTTTTTGATGGAGAGAAAACACCTGTTCTTGAAATGATGGCTTCTATCTAGGAGCCAGTTTTCTCTTCAGTGGGATGCATACAGATTTACGTCGTCTAGTTAGTTTTTCCGCAATGACAGAGTTAGGGAGCAGTGTGACAGTTCTGCTTTCATCTAAGGCCTGGGTGACTTCCACAAAGAAGTTCACAATACTGAGTAGGACTGATCTAGCCATCACAAGCCCAGGCTAGTTTGGGTCAAATTATTTTTGTCCATCAATATCTTTGATATCTGTAAAGACATATTCCTTGTCCTGCAGACAAGGCTGACAAGAATTCTCAGTCTGTAGTTTCCTGGGCAACCCTTGTGGAGGACGATGACTCGATGACTACAGCTGTTCTCCAATCCTCAGACAAAAATCCGTATGAGAGGTGGAGCTTGAACAGATAACAGGAAATATCAGTGAGGGATGGTTTCATACTAATAAAAAAACACCACCACATGTTGTCAGGTCTCATGAAATTTAAATCTCGGACATATTTAATATTTGCTCAGAGGTGATTTCTTGATGGTACAAATACGTCATCTGAGGGGAATGTAAGGGAGAAATTTAAATTAAAATTGTTAGCTAATATATTAGCTGTCTTCCGATTTTGAATAGAAAGTGTTATCAACCAGCTTAGTAAACTGCTGAGTACTGTTTCTTATAGTCCTAATGTAGCTGAAGGACTTACAGGTGCCCTTGCTAGTAGTGGCAATTTTCAATTTGCACTGCCTTGGTAGATTTCATTTCATTTTTAAACTCTTTGCTTATTTCCTTTAGTGCTGCTTTAGAAAATGTTTTCAGTTCGTTGCAAAGTGTGATGACTTCTTTTTTCTTTTGTTGTAAAGTTTGCTTTTACCGGGAAACAACCAAAGAGGCTTGTTTCTAAATTTGGTATTACATCTGTGGTGGACGGGGACCAATATATCAATGCAAACACTGAGAAGGGCACAGAATTCTTTTGCAAATGCAACAGAGTTAAGGAGGGGATGGTTTTTGAAACACGACAGTTACAGAGTTAGCCTTAGACAAGCCCCTACAGACAGTAGGGTTTGTAGGCCTTTTGGGCTGGATTCTAATGCTGAAGACTATTGAAGGGAGGTTGGATTGGACCAGTGAAGAGGAAATTACAAGCGTAGAGCATTGCAAAATTATGTTTGTGAAAGGCAGGTTAAGTGTATTTGTTCCTCTAGTCAGGGTGAACACTACCTGGGCAAGAGAGACAGCAATCAGAAACCGAGGAAGCAGATTTGGTCATATAGAAGTGTGTGTGTGCACATGGGTGTGCGTTTGTGTGTGCAAACATCTCACATATACACACACTATATATATATATATATATATATATATATATATATATATATATATACACACACACACACACATATATATATATATATATATATATATATATATATTTATGCACACACACATATATACATACGTACACACACACACACATACAGCAATCCACCAAATGGCAACAGTCTTACTCTCCCTTCCTCAGTACATCCACAGGCATACCCCAAGGCTCCATACTTGGTCCTCTCTTATTTAGCATCTTCATTAACAACTTTCACACCACTCTCCCACAATGCTCAGTAATCCAGTATGCTGATGACTCTACAATAATATGCACTGCATATTCCAGCTCTGAACTCCAGCAAATTACCCATAATGCCCTCACATCTACTGAATCTTGGATGCTTAACAATCATCTTGCCCTAAATCCAAAAAAAAAACTAAACTACTAATTTTTACTCCTAGTAAAACCACTCCATTTGATAAAAAACTCTTCACTATACAAGCCCAAGACAATACCACTATAGAAAGTACAGTTTTGTACCTACCATAAATGTAGATGTTCGAGGATTCCATTGCTGCAGTCCTGACTATTGGGTATAGTCCGCGTCCCAGTCGGCCCGAATACCAGAGTATAAGGCTGAGGTCGGTCATGGCGCCTTAGACTGACGTCAGTACGTCAGGGTACTAATGCGCATGACCGACGTCATTTCCTCAGTCTTTTCTTGCCCCAGATGTCAGAAGACCCAAAAAGACAAGTCCCAAAACCTGCACCAAAAACATGTACAATATATACAACAATATATACAAAAATATAAGCATGTAAACTCACCTACACAACCACCCCTAAACAGAGAGGGAAGGAGGGAGGGATTGGACTGCAGCAATGGAATCTCGAACATCTACATTTATGGTAGGTACAAAACTGTACTATGTTCTTCGCCTTCCATTGCTGCAGTCCTGACTATTGGGTAGAATCCCAAAGCAGAGGAAAGGGAGGCTGGCAAATTATAAGGAAGTAGGAGCTGATAACATGCCTTGCAAAACAGCAGTGGCAAAACCAGCCCTAGACTTAGAGTAGATAGGAAGATGATAATGCTTAGAGAAAGTATGCACTGAACTCCAAGTAGCTGCTTCCAAAATATCCTTAGTTGCCACCCTTAGAAATGCTGTAGAAGTGGCAGTAGCCCTAGTGGAATGAGGCCTAATCCCAGCTGGAATCTCCTTGCCATGATGGGAATAACAAAATGCAATGCAAAAGCCAATCCACCGGGAAATAGTTTGTTTTGACACAGGCTTGCCCTGTGAACTCAAGGCAAAAGAAACAAACTGCTGAGACTGCCTAAAATCCTTAGTCCTGCTTAAATAATATCTCAATTGCCTGTACGTCTAAAGTGTGCAAAATCTTTTCCCCTTTATTTTGGGGATCTGCATAAAAAGTAGGCAAATGAATAGTTTGGTTTAAAGCCACACTAGAAACCACCTTAGGCATAAAGGAAGGATTAGTAATGATACCCTATCCTTATGGAAAATCAAAAAGGCTATACTGCCATAAGGGCCTGCAAATCAGACACCCTTCTTGCATTAGTAATAGCCAACAGAAAAGCACTCTTCCATGACAAGTATTTCAACTCAGCAGTAGCCGAGGCTCAAAAGGTTGTAGAGTAAGTTTTTCCAACACAAAATTGAGATCCCAAGCAGGAGTAGGAGCTCTACGGGGTCTTATATTCTTTGCCCTCTAAGAAACTGCTTGAACAAAGGATGCGAAAACAAAGGTGGGTCACAATCATAATGAGCTGAAATTGCTGCAGCATGAATCTTAATGGAAGAGAAGGACAAACCTTTGTCCAATAACTCAGTAAGATATTGAAGAGCCACACTCAAATTAGGCTCAGAAATCTCCAAATTCTTTGCTGTACTCCAAAATAAAACCTCTTCCATTTGTCCACCTTCCTTGTACTAGGTCTTCTAGCTTCCATAATCACATTTAAAACTTGCTGAGGAAGTTGAGACCTGCTGTGCTTCAAGAGAGAATATGCCAGGCTGTTAGATGAAGAGAGTGAAGCTTGACATTGAGCAGATGACCATCCTTCTGAGATAACAGATGAGGAATCAGAGGTAAAGGCCATGGAGGCTTCCTTACCAGACTCCTAGTAGTGGATACCAGTGTTGCCGAGGCCAATCTGGAGCTATCAAAATCATCCTTGGCCTGTCTTGTCTGACCTTTAATAATACCTTTGGAAGAAGAGGCAGAGGTGGAAAGGCATAGACATGAAGGTTTTTCCAACTGAAAGACAGAGCATCCACTTTCCAAGCTGTGTGATGAAACCCTTTGTGCAATACTTTGGCAGCTGGTGGTTTAGTGGAGAAGAACAGATCTATGTCTGGAGTTCCCCATGACACTGTCAATTTCTGAAATACATGAAGATCCAGTTTCCACTTGGGGATCCATGATTTGTCTGCTTAACACATCTGCTAGGGAGTTCTGTGCTCCTGGCAGAAACCTTGCCTGAAGAGTTAGTTGCAGGCTTAACGCAGTCTCCCATAAAATCATTGCTTGCCTGCATAGAGGATAAGAATGTGTTCCCCCTGCTTGTTGATGTACCACATGACAGTTGTGTTGTCTGTTAGAATCAACACCTGCCCTGGAAGAAGTAACTCCTTGAAAGCCATCAATGCAAACTGGACTGCTAACATCTCCTTCATGTTGATATGTAGATGCTGTAGTCTGGCAGGCCACTTGTCTTGTATCCACTTTCCACTTAGATGAGCTCCCAAGCAGTGTCCGAGGCATCTGTCGTTAAAATCTGACTCGCCTCTGGCCGGGTCACAGAGAGTCCCTTGTTTAGGTGACATTCCTGAGCCCACCACAAGAATTCCTTTTGAAGGCAAGGTATTATTTGAATGACAGTGTCCAAATCCTGGCAGTGCTGTGTCCATACATTGTGGAGATACCATTGCAACTTCCTCATATGCAGTTTGGCATTGGGAAGCACCAGAATACAAGATGCCATGAACCCTAATGCTTGAAGGACTGTCCTTGCAGTCAGCACGGACTGATGAGATAGTTGATGGAAGTAAAGTGACAGACTCTTTTGTTTGTCCGGGGTTAAAAGGCCATCTGGGCTGCTGTATTCAGTCTCACACCCAGAAAGCACATGTCTTGAGAGGGTACTAGACTGGACTTTATTTCTCACAGAATACCCCAGGCATCTTAGCACTGCTATGACATATTCCAGATGCTGTAGAAGGTCTTCCTTTTCTTGAGCCAGAATCAGGCAGTCGTCCAAGTAAGGATAGATTTGAATGCCTTGAAGCCTGAAGTAAGCTATCACTGGAGCCAGAACCTTTGTGAATACTCTGCTGGGCAGTAGATAAGCCAAAGGGCAATGCAGAGAACTGATAATGAAAATCTCCAGTTCGAAACGCAGATACTTTCTGCAACCTAGCCTTATAGGCACATGAAGGTAAGCTTCCTTGAGATCTAAAGTTACCATCCAGTGATCTTTGCCCAGCAGAGGTAACAGTTGTTGTAACGTCAACATCTTGAACTTGGGAATGTCCAGATAAGTGTTGAGGATAGATAAATCCAAAATTGGTCTCCACGTGTTCCCCTTCTTTGGTACTAGGAACAGGCGAGAATAAAATCCAAGCCCCTTTCTGATACAGGGACTGGCTGAATGGCCCCTATCTGGAGTAACTGAGAAACTTGCTTGTGAGCCTCTTTTCTTTGTGGAGGAGGAACATCTGGCATGCCTTTGAAGGGGGGCATTGTGTGGAAATAAAATCTGTAACCGTGATGAATGATATCCAGCACCCATCTGTCTTGAGTGATGAAATCCCAATTTTCTTTGAAAAGAGACAGTCTTCCTCCCAAAGGAGCTGCCAGACGAGAATCCACTGGCAGCTGAAAAGGCAGGTCATTGGGTCTGCTTAAGGACTGACCCCTGGCCTCACCAGAAGTCTGAGCAGGTGAACTCTCTGATCTGGGCCTAAACGAACCTTGAGCCCTGCCCCTACCACGTCTAGACCTACCCCTAGACTGGGAACCATAAGCAGGATATGTCCACCCCTTAGCAGGCCAATTTCTACTAAACTGAGGCTGCACCAAAAATCTTTAACAGTCTGCATAGACTTAGCTTTGTCCTCCATTTTCTTTAAAACTGCTTCCACAGGCGGTCCAAACAACACATCAGACTGTAAAGGAGCATCCAAAATCCTGGTCTTAACATGCTCAGCTAAATTCTGATCCTTCAACCAGGCATGTCTGCGAAGAACAGAACTAGTAGCAGCCACCCTCGAGGAGGCCTGAACAGCATCAAAACCACACTGCAAAGAATGCTTACCCACTTGTTCAGA